>NC_060183.1:31321934-31623184 GCF_021184085.1 Oncorhynchus gorbuscha | reverse complement strand
ATAAACATAAATATGTCTCTCTCTATAATATTTTTTTTTTCACAATCCACTCAATATATCATATTAGTTTGCCAGCACTTCCACACATACAGCATATTTTAAAATAAAATGTTTGTAAAACTTACAATATGCTTCCCTCCCCTCAGGAAGACACATGCTGCTCCTAAACTCATGTCTGTTAGATAGGGAAACAGTCAAAGATTAGCAAAGGTCCCTTGTCGTTCTTTAATTAAATGTATTTTACTTTATTGTACTCTACTCTTCTGTATTTGGCATCATTGGGGGGGGACAGGATTAGTCTGCACTGACTAGTCTGTTTTTGTGATCGACAGGATTTAATATTTATACGTGTTAATATTTAAAGTATATGTTTGTACTTTGAGTGTTTGTACTTCACATATACATTTGAGTTATTTAGCAGACGCTCTTATCCAGAGCGACTTACAGTTAGTGCATTCATCTTAAGATAGCTAGGTGCGACAACCACATGTCTCGTTTATAGTAAGAACATTTTTCCTCAGTAAAGTAGCTATCAGCAAATTCAGTGCTAGTGGGGGGGGGAGAGGGGAGTCAAGTGTGAGTGTTAGTTTACGAAAGGCAAGTTTTGTACTTTGTACAAAGTGTGTGTGTGTGTGTGTGTGTGTGTGTGTGTGTGTGTGTGTGTGTGTGTGTGTGTGTGTGTGTGTGTGTGTGTGTGTGTGTGTGTGTGTGTGTGTGTGTGTGTGTGTGTGTGTGTGTGTGTGTGTGTGTGTGTGTGTGTGTGTGTGTGTGTGTGTGTGTGTGTGTCAGGTAACCTAACAGTATAGCGGCAGGTAGCCTAGCGGTCAACAGTGTTGGGCCAGTAAAACCGTAAGGTTGCTGGTTCGAATCACCGAGCCGACTAGGTGAAAATCTGTCGATATGCCCATGAGCAAGGCGCTTAACCCTAGCAAGTCACTCTGGACAAGAGTGTGTGTTGTTTTTCAATAAAACATATGTATTGATACTAAAACTATATGCATGGTGAAAATCCATTGTAATTTCCTTTCCATTTCCATTGTAGGCTTTTTAATCCACATACAGCATCTATGACTGTCACACAGTAAATGAATGCAGGCATTATCATCATCATCATGTTTTTTATCTGCAAATGTTGCTATTTTGTAAACAAAACAGAATGGTGTATATTCACTTACCGTTTTATTTTCCTCTTCACTCAAGTATGTGCATCAATATCCCTACTGTCGGAGATGAGTGGATAGCCCTCTTTCTCTCTTCTCCTCTTTTCCCCTCTGCTCTATATGTGTCCACTCCCCCTTTCAGCAGTCTGCCCTGCCTCTCTGTCTGACTGACCGACACTCTTGAATTCTGTGAGGATGGTGAGAAGGTGTGGTGTGTCTGAAGTTGCATTTAGGATGGAGGGGTATATGAGTGACAGGAGTGGGATGGGGGAGGTTTTGGAAGGCTGGTCATGGATGATCGAATCGGTAGTCCCATTAGTAAACTCTGCCCCTATGTCACAAAATTAAACACACAGTAAAACATATGTATAAATACAATTGATTTACATTAGATACCATTTATATATTTTTTATTCATTTTCAAGCATAAGTTTGCACTACAACACATAATTCATAAATTAGGGGGGTGGTGACATTTTAATGATATCATTATCATTCAACAAATATTCATAAGGTGGCTGTATACATAGACTGGCGGAGGAGGATGTCGGAATGAGACCAAGGTGCAGCGTGGTAAGCGTACATTTTCTTTTATTTGTTCAAATGTCTTCAACATAACAAGAAATAACAAAAACGACGTGAAGCTTACAAGGGCTACAGTACCCCTAACAGAGACAACTACCCACACTGAACGGAAGGAAAAGGGGCTACCTAAGTATGATTCCCAATCAGAGACAACGATAGACAGCTGTTCCTGATTGAGAACCATACCCGGCCAAAACATAGAAATAAAGAAACATAGAAAACAAAACATAGAATGCCCACTCCACATCACACCCTGACCTAACCAAACAGAGAAATAAAATGTCTCACTAAGGTCAGGGCGTGACAGAGGAACATAATACAAGTATAGGGGTGCACACATATTCGATACAACTGTGGATACAATTACTTGTTCTCATTTGCTCTTATGCATTCATAAAAATCTGCACTATTTGCAAAGTTTTCTTTAATTCATATCACTATCTAAACGTTGGTTTAGCTCAATGATTACCTCAATGCTCTCGATACCCATTATTTTATCATAGGGTGCTGTTGTTGCTTGTTCGATTATCATGTTTAATGTGCATCCGTAAAGTGGAGTTGTGCCTCAGACTTTGTGTAATCCTACCCATGTTTACAGAGGCATCAATGGAAAGGGTATTTGAGGATTGGATTTAGAAAATCAACTTGTAGCGACAAATACACAAAATGAGTAACACAGACTGTATGTCGACTTCATAGAAGTGAGACACAGAGCAAGAGAGCAACGTAAAATGATGTACGGTATATTCTGCACAATTGTATATATTGAAAACGTTTCACTTTTTCACCACTTTTTTTATCCGTTCTATTATTGTTATAGGTAACCTACATGGATTAAGAACCGGAAGTATCAGATTCAAAACCGGTAAATGATTACAACTGATATGGATATTTTTATAAACTAGGGTAACAGTGAGGATTTCCTACACTGGACAACGTGTTACAACTGTTGATAAGTCACTGATAATAATCTGCCAAAAAATTTTCATGTCATTCCATGAAGATATAAGGGGGATCATAGCTATATTCAATACAATTGATGAGTTGATTTAAAACCTGTTTAACGCTTTATCATGGACATGGTCGGTGTCTTGAGGGATTTGTCCAAAATCGTGTAACTTAAAACATTACTTTTCTGTTCTTGCATTTATGGCAGTGTAAGTTGTTATTATATCATAAATTAAGCATTAATCAGTTAAATTAGACATTGAACTTGAACCCTGTAAGAATCCAGAATCTAACTGTTGGACAGTGTTTTGTATAGACCGCTCAGAAATGCAGTGTAACGTCTTAACATTTCGTTAAGCAAAGCGTCAACACAGGACTAAGATCGAATCGTACTAAACCAGCTCCGATACTCGTCAAATCTGGCAGGACTTGCAAACTATTACAGACTACAAAGGGAAGCACAGCCGAGAGCTGTCCAGTGATACAAGCCTTCCAGACGAGCTAAAAAACGTATATGCTCGATTCGAGGTAAGTAACACTGAAACACGCGTGAGAGAATTAGCTGTTCCGGACGACTATGTATTGACGCTCTCCACACCCAAGTAAGACTGTAAAACAGGTCAACATTCACAAGGCCACAGGGCCAGACGGATTAACAGGACATGTACTCCGAGAATGTGCTGACCATCTGGCAAGTGTCTTCACTAACATTCAACCTCTCCCTGTCTGAGTCTGTTATACCAACATGTTTCAAGCAGACCACCATAGTCCCTGCGCCCAAGAACACTAAGGTAACATGACTAAATGACTACTGACCCATAGCTGTCACGTCTGTAGCCATGAAGTACTTTGAAAGGCTGGTCTTGGCTCACATCAACACCATTATCCCAAAGACCCTAGACCCACTCCAATTTGCATACCGCCCCAACAGATCCACAGATGATGCAATCTCTATTGCACTCCACACTGCCCTTTCACACCTGGACAAAGGAACACCTATGTGAGAATGCTATTCATTGACTACAGCTCAGCGTTCAACACCATAATGCCCTCAAAGCTAATCACTAAGTTAAGGACCCTGGGAATAAACAGCTCCCTCTGCAACTGGACTTCCTGATGGACTGCCCCCAGATGGAAAGGGTATGTCATGTTTTGTCTTAGATTGTCTTGTCATTATGCTTTCCCTTCTGTTCGTTTCCCCCTGCTGGTCTTATTAGGTTCGTTCCCTTTTTCTATCCCTCTCTCTCCCCCTCCCTCTCTCTCCTCTCTCTATCGTTCCGTTCCTGCTCCCAGCTGTTCCTATTCCCCTAATCATCATTTAGTCTTCCCACACCTGTTCCTTATCTTTTCCCCTGATTAGAGTCCCTATTTCTTCCCTTGTTTTCCGTTCCTGTCCTGTCGGATCCTTGTCTATTGTTCACCGTGCTGTGTCTATGTATTGCCCTGTCGTGTCGTGTTTCCCTCAGATGCTGCGTGGTGAGCAGGTGTCTGAGTCTGCTACGTTCAAGTGCCTTCCCGAGGCAACCTGCAGTTCTTGATCAAGTCTCCAGTCTGTTCTCGTCATTACGAGTAGTATTATGCCTTTTGTTTGTAAAGTAACTTTACTGGATTAAAAACTCTGTTTTCGCCAAGTCGCTTTTGGGTCCTCATTCACCTGCATAACAGAAGGATCCGACCAAGGAATGGACCCAGCGACTACAGATGCTCGTAACACTGCCGTCGAGATCCAAGGAGCCATGCTCGGCAGACACGAGCAGGAATTGTCTGCTGCTCGCCATGCCGTGGAGAACCTGGCCGCTCAGGTTTCCGACCTCTCTGGACAGTTCCAGAGTCTTCGTCTCGTGCCACCTGTTACTTCCTGGCCTGCCGAGCCTCCGGAACCTAGGGTTAATAACCCACCTTGCTACTCCGGGCAGCCCACGGAGTGCCGCTCCTTTCTCACCCAGTGTGATATTGTGTTCTCTCTCCAACCCAACACATACTCTAGCGAGAGAGCTCGGGTTGCTTACGTCATTTCACTCCTTACTGGCCGGGCTCGAGAGTGGGGCACAGCTATCTGGGAGGCAAGGGCTGATTGTTCTAACAATTACCAGAACTTTAAAGAGGAGATGATTCGGGTTTTTGACCGTTCAGTTTTTGGTAGGGAGGCTTCTAGGGCCCTGGCTTCCCTATGCCAAGGTGATCGATCCATAACGGATTACTCTATAGAGTTTCGCACTCTTGCTGCCTCTTTGTAAGTCGCTCTGGATAAGAGCGTCTGCTAAATGACCTAAATGTAAATGTAAATGTAGTGACTGGAACGAGCCGGCGCTGCTCGCTCGTTTTCTGGAGGGACTCCACGCAGTGGTCAAAGATGAGATTCTCTCTCGGGAGGTTCCTTCCAGTGTGGACTCTTTGATTGCTCTCGCCATCCGCATAGAACGACGGGTAGATCTTCGTCACCAAGCTCGTGGAAGAGAGCTCGCGTCAACGGTGTTTCCCTGCTCCGCATCGCAACCATCTCCCTCCTCTGGCTCAGAGACTGAGCCCATGCAGCTGGGAGGTATTCGCATCTCGACCAAGGAGAGGGAACGGAGGATCACCAACCGCCTGTGCCTCTATTGCGGATTTGATGGACATTTTGTCAATTCATGTCCAGTAAAAGGCCAGAGCTCATCAGTAAGCGGAGGGCTACTGGTGAGCGCTACTACTCAGGTCTCTTCATCTAGATCCTGTACTACTATGTCGGTCCATCTACGCTGGACCGGTTCGGGTGCTACATGCAGTGCCTTGATTGACTCTGGGGCTGAGGGTTGTTTCATGGACGAAGCATGGGCTCGGAAACATGACATTCCTTTCAGACAGTTAGACAAGCATACGCCCATGTTTGCCTTAGATGGTAGTCATCTTCCCAGTATCAGATTTGAGACACTACCTTTAACTCTCACAGTATCTGGTAACCACAGTGAGACTATTTCTTTTTTGATTTTTCGTTCACCTTTTACACCTGTTGTTTTGGGTCATCCCTGGCTAGTATGTCATAATCCTTCTATTAATTGGTCTAGTAATTCTATCCTATCCTGGAACGTTTCTTGTCATGTGAAGTGTTTAATGTCTGCCATCCCTCCCATTTCTTCTGTCCCCACTTCTCAGGAGGAACCTGGCGATTTGACAGGAGTGCCGGAGGAATATCATGATCTGCGCACGGTCTTCAGTCGGTCCCGAGCCAACTCCCTTCCTCCTCACCGGTCGTATGATTGTAGTATTGATCTCCTTCCGGGGACCACTCCTCCTCGGGGTAGACTATACTCTCTGTCGGCTCCCGAACGTAAGGCTCTCGAGGATTATTTATCTGTGTCTCTTGACGCCGGTACCATAGTGCCTTCTTCCTCTCCGGCCGGGGCGGGGTTCTTTTTGTTAAGAAGAAGGACGGTACTCTGCGCCCCTGCGTGGATTATCGAGGGCTGAATGACATAACGGTTAAGAATCGTTATCCGCTTCCCCTTATGTCATCAGCCTTCGAGATTCTGCAGGGAGCCAGGTGCTTTACTAAGTTGGACCTTCGTAACGCTTACCATCTCGTGCGCATCAGAGAGGGGGACGAGTGGAAAACGGCGTTTAACACTCCGTTAGGGCATTTTGAGTACCGGGTTCTGCCGTTTGGTCTCGCCAATGCGCCAGCTGTTTTTCAGGCATTAGTTAATGATGTTCTGAGAGACATGCTGAACATCTTTGTTTTTGTCTATCTTGACGATATCCTGATTTTTTCACCGTCACTCGAGATTCATGTTCAGCACGTTCGACGTGTTCTACAGCGCCTTTTAGAGAATTGTCTCTACGTAAAGGCTGAGAAGTGCTCTTTTCATGTCTCCTCCGTTACTTTTCTCGGTTCCGTTATTTCCGCTGAAGGCATTCAGATGGATTCCGCTAAGGTCCAAGCTGTCAGTGATTGGCCCGTTCCAAGGTCACGTGTCGAGTTGCAGCGCTTTTTAGGTTTCGCTAATTTCTATCGGCGTTTCATTCGTAATTTCGGTCAAGTTGCTGCCCCTCTCACAGCTCTTACTTCTGTCAAGACGTGTTTTAAGTGGTCCGGTTCCGCCCAGGGAGCTTTTGATCTTCTAAAAGAACGTTTACGTCCGCTCCTATCCTCGTTACTCCTGACGTCACTAGACAATTCATTGTCGAGGTTGACGCTTCAGAGGTAGGCGTGGGAGCCATTCTATCCCAGCGCTTCCAGTCTGACGATAAGGTTCATCCTTGCGCTTATTTTTCTCATCGCCTGTCGCCATCTGAGCGCAACTATGATGTGGGTAACCGTGAACTGCTCGCCATCCGCTTAGCCCTAGGCGAATGGCGACAGTGGTTGGAGGGGGCGACCGTTCCTTTTGTCGTTTGGACAGACCATAAGAACCTTGAGTACATCCGTTCTGCCAAACGACTTAATGCCCGTCAAGCTCGTTGTGCGTTGTTTTTCGCTCGTTTCGAGTTTGTGATTTCTTACCGTCCGGGTAGCAAAAACACCAAGCCTGATGCCTTATCCCGTCTGTTTAGTTCTTCTGTGGCTTCTACTGATCCCGAGGGATTCTTCCTTATGGGCGTGTTGTCGGGTTGACAGTCTGGGGAATTGAAAGACAGGTTAAGCAAGCACTCACGCACACTGCGTCGCCGCGCGCTTGTCCTAGTAACCTCCTTTTCGTTCCTGTTTCCACTCGTCTGGCTGTTCTTCAGTGGGCTCACTCTGCCAAGTTAGCTGGTCATCCCGGTGTTCGAGGCACTCTTGCGTCTATTCGCCAGCGCTTTTGGTGGCCGACTCAGGAGCGTGACACGCGCCGTTTCGTGGCTGCTTGTTCGGACTGCGCGCAGACTAAGTCGGGTAACTCTCCTCCTGCCGGTCGTCTCAGACCGCTCCCCATTCCTTCTCGACCATGGTCTCACATCGCCCTAGACTTCATTACCGGTCTGCCTTTGTCTGCGGGGAAGACTGTGATTCTTACGGTTGTCGATAGGTTCTCTAAGGCGGCACATTTCATTCCCTCGCTAAACTTCCTTCCGCTAAGGAGACGGCACAAATCATCATCGAGAATGTGTTCAGAATTCATGGCCTCCCGTTAGACGCCGTTTCAGACAGAGGCCCGCAATTCACGTCACAGTTTTGGAGGGAGTTCTGTCGTTTGATTGGTGCGTCCGTCAGTCTCTCTTCCGGGTTTCATCCCCAGTCTAACGGTCAAGCAGAGAGGGCCAATCAGACGATTGGTCGCATACTACGCAGCCTTTCTTTCAGAAACCCTGCGTCTTGGGCAGAACAGCTCCCCTGGGCAGAATACGCTCACAACTCGCTTCCTTCATCTGCTACCGGGTTATCTCCGTTTCAGAGTAGTCTGGGTTACCAGCCTCCTCTGTTCTCATCCCAGCTTGCCGAGTCCAGCGTTCCCTCCGCTCAAGCGTTTGTCCAACGTTGTGAGCGCACCTGGAGGAGGGTGAGGTCTGCACTTTGCCGTTACAGGGCACAGACTGTGAGAGCCGCCAATAAACGCAGGATTAAGAGTCCAAGGTATTGTTGCGGCCAGAGAGTGTGGCTTTCCACTCGCAACCTTCCTCTTACGACAGCTTCTCGTAAGTTGACTCCGCGGTTCATTGGTCCGTTCCGTGTCTCCCAGGTCGTCAATCCTGTCGCTGTGCGACTGCTTCTTCCGCGACATCTTCGTCGCGTCCATCCTGTCTTCCATGTCTCCTGTGTCAAGCCCTTTCTTCGCACCCCGTTCGTCTTCCCTCCCCCTCCCGTCCTTGTCGAGAGCGCACCTATTTACAAGGTACGTAAGATCATGGACATGCGTTCTCGGGGACGGGGTCACCAATACTTAGTGGATTGGGAGGGTTACGGTCCTGAGGAGAGGAGTTGGGTTCCGTCTCGGGACGTGCTGGACCGTTCACTTATTGATGATTTCCTCCGTTGCCGCCAGGATTCCTCCTCGAGTGCGCCAGGAGGCGCTCGGTGAGTGGGGGGTACTGTCATGTTTTGTCTTAGATTGTCTTGTCATTATGCTTTCCCTTCTGTTCGTTTCCCCCTGCTGGTCTTATTAGGTTCGTTCCCTTTTTCTATCCCTCTCTCTCCCCCTCCCTCTCTCTCCTCTCTCTATCGTTCCGTTCCTGCTCCCAGCTGTTCCTATTCCCCTAATCATCATTTAGTCTTCCCACACCTGTTCCTTATCTTTTCCCCTGATTAGAGTCCCTATTTCTTCCCTTGTTTTCCGTTCCTGTCCTGTCGGATCCTTGTCTATTGTTCACCGTGCTGTGTCTATGTATTGCCCTGTCGTGTCGTGTTTCCCTCAGATGCTGCGTGGTGAGCAGGTGTCTGAGTCTGCTACGTTCAAGTGCCTTCCCGAGGCAACCTGCAGTTCTTGATCAAGTCTCCAGTCTGTTCTCGTCATTACGAGTAGTATTATGCCTTTTGTTTGTAAAGTAACTTTACTGGATTAAAAACTCTGTTTTCGCCAAGTCGCTTTTGGGTCCTCATTCACCTGCATAACAGGGTAGGTAACAACACATCCGCCATGCTGATCCTCAACACAGGGACCCCTCAGGGTGCGTCCTCAGTCCCCACATGTACTCCCTGTTCACTCATGACTGCACGGCCAGGCACGACTCCAACACCATCATTAAGTTTGCCGATGACACAACAGTGGTAGGCCTGATCACAGACAACGATGAGACAGCCTATAGGGAGGAGGTCAGAGACCCGACCGTGTGGTGCAAGGACAACAACCTTTCCCTCAATGTGATCAAGACAAGGGAGATGATTGTGAACTACAGGAAAAGGAGGACCGAGCAGGCCTTTTATATATACAATTATATAAATTATTCAATTCTATAACGTTGCGGTCCTTGAAAATTACAATGAAGTGCTTGAAAAAGTCCCTGAATGTCCTTGAATTTGACTTGCCAATGTCTTTATGAACCCTGCTTAAAGTTAAAGGATGTTTAGTCCTAGGCCTATGTTGTTGTATAGGTAGAGTTATGGGCTAATTTGAATATATTCACTTTTATCTATTCCTTTAAGTACACGTGGAACTGCATGAAAATCCTTTTTTTTACCATCCCAATGTCACACATTGGCCCCAATATTTATAGAAAGACCCATATACATCATATGAAATAAGTCTCTCACTGTTGCCGCCTGTTATAGACCCCCCTCAGCTCCCAGCTGTGCCCTGAACACCATATGTGAATTGATTGTCCCTCATCAATCTTCAGAGTTCATTCTGTTAGGTGGCCTAAACTGGGATATGCTTAACACCCCAGCAGTCCTACAATCTAAGATAGATGCCCTCAATCTCACACAAATTATCAAGGAACCCACCAGGTACAACCCTAAATTCGTAAACATGGGCACCCTCATCGATATTATCCTGACCAACTTGTACTTCAAATACACCTCTGCTGTTTTCAATCAGGATCTCAGCGATCACTGCCCCATTGCCTGCATCCACTATGGGTCTGCGGTCAAACGGCCACCCCTCATCACTGTCAATTGCTCCCTGAAACACTTCTGCGAGCAGGCCTTTCTAATCGACCTGGCCCAGGTATCCTGGATGGATATTGACCTCATCCCATAAGTGGAGGATGCCTGGTCATTCTTTAAAAGTAATTTCCTCACCATCTTAAAGAAGCATGCCCCTTTCAAAAAAATGTAGAACTAAGAACAGATGTAGCCCTTGGTTCACTACAGACCTGACTGCTCTTGACCAGCACAAAAACATCCTGTGGCGGACTGCAATAGCATTGAAAAGTCCCTGCGATATGCAACTGTTCAGGGAAGTCAGGAACCAATACACGCAGTTAGTCAGGAAAGCAAAGGCTAGCTTTTTCAAACCGAAATTTGCATCCTGTAGCTCTAGCTCCAAAAAAGTTTTGGGACACTGTAGAGTCCATGGAAAACAAGAGCACCTCCTCCCAGCTGCCACTGCCCTGAGGCTAGGTAACACGGTCACCACCGATAAATCCATGATAATCGAACATTTCAAGAAGCATTTCTCTACGTCTGGCCATGCTTTCCTTCAGGCTACCCCAACCCCAGACAACTACCCCCCCCCCCCCCCTGCATATACCTGCCCAAGCCTCCCCAGCGTCTCTTTCACCCAAATCCACATAGCAGATGCTCTGAAAGAGCTGCTAAACCTGGTCAGTCATGCTAAACGACCTGTATGCTCTAGTCGGCTGGCCCTCGCTACATACACCTGTATCCGTCGCCATACCCACTGGCTCCAGGTCATCTATAAGTCTATGCTAGGTAAAGCTCCGCCTCAGCTCACTGGTCACGATAAAAACACCCAACCATAACACGCGCTCCAGCAGGTATATCTCACTGGCCATCCCCAAAGCTTTTGGCCGCCTCTCTTTCCAGTTCTCTACTGCAAGTGACTGGAACGAATTGCAAAAATCGCTGAAGCTAGAGATTAACATTTCCCTCACTAACTTTAAACATCAGCTATCTGAGCAGCTAACCTATCCCTGCAGTTGTATATAGTCCATCTGTAAATAGCCCACCCAATCTACCTACCTCATTCCCATATTGTTTTTATTTACTATTCTGCTCTTTTGCACACCAGTATCACTACTTGCACATCATCATCTGCTCATCTATCACTCCAGTGTTAATCTGCTAAATTGTAATGACTTCGCTACTATGGCCTATTTATTGCCTTACCTCCTCATGCCATTTGCACACCCTGTATATAGACTTTCTTTTTTTTCTATTGTGTTATTGACTGTATGCTTGTTTATTCCATGTGTAACTCTGTGTTGTTGTTTGTGTCACACTGCTATGCTTTATCTTGGCCAGGTCGCAGCTGTAAATGAGAACTTGTTCTCAACTAGCCTTCCTGGTTAAATAAAGGTTAAATAAAAAAATATACTGTATAGTGTGATAAGCTCAACGGATATTGTTAACATACATATGTAACAAAAGGAATAAACTATTTTCTCCATAGTATACAAGTTACAAAACATTGTAACTTAAAGAGCATAATAGCATATCAGTGGGCCAGGGTATGTGTATGTGTGTGTGTGACTGTGTCCACAGTCCTGACCCTTTCCCCTCTGCCTGTCTCGAGCTGTTATGTAAAATCATCGAAAATCTGTTTGCATAAGAGATTTAATCCACGGCTTTAGCCCGACAGGAACTTATACAGATTTCATTATAATTTTGGTTATTGCGCCGCTGGGGCAGCGGCTGAGGTTACGTAAGGCTGAGTTAGGTGAGAGAGGGAATGGGGGGAGAGGAGGGAATGGGGGATGTGGGGTAGAGAGGGAGGACGAAAAAGGGTAAAGAGTACGGCATGTTTTGATTTAATTTAATTGAACCTTTTTTAGGCAGGGGAGTCCCTATGAGACCAAGGTTTATTTTCCAAGGGATCCCCTAATAACAAGACCAAGCAAATACAAAAACCACAATTATAAAAAATAACCATATTCCTCTACCAACAATCTGAATTGCCCGAAAGGCACCAATGTGCTCAACTGTAGGGTATTCTGAACATTGTTCCATAAGTGAGGTGAGAGGAAACTTAAAGCCGTTTTACCTAAATCTGTAGTGACAGAAGGAATTTCAAGAATAAATGAACAGACTGCGCTGTGGTAAATTGCATTTAACGGTTTTAATGATGTGGCAGCTGCATTCATGTTGATGATGTCGCCACAGTCTAGGACCGGAAGGAATGTCGACTGAATGATCTGCTTTCTACTCTTAAGAGAGAGGTACAACCTACTGTATTTCTATACAAGAAGCCGAGAAATGTTTCGGGCTCCCGAGTGGCTCAGCGGTCTAAGGCACTGCATCTCAGTGCTAGAGGTGTCACTACAGACCCTGGTTTGATTCCAGGCTGTATCACAACCGGCCGTGATTGGGAGTCCCATAGGGAGTCGCACAATTGACCCGGTGTTAGAGTTTGGCCGGGGTAGGCCTTCATTGTAAATAAGATTTTGTTCTTAAAGGACATGCCTGGTTAAATGAAAAAGACCCAGTTTTATTTTCAGCTTCTTAGTAAACACATTTATATTAGACCGCTAATTCTCTATTCTAATGCACAGATATTTGTAAGCATGTGGAGATGGACAGAGGGAAAGATATGGAGGTGAAATAAATGGACGGTTTTGAGAGGGATAGATGGATTTCAAGTCAGGCTGGGCAGCTGTCGGAGTTTGATTTGCGATTCAAACAACAACAAAGTAGGGGTAAACGGCTAATGGATGGGGCTGGAGATATTTAACCAATCTCAAATGAACAAACAGAGCTATGGATGCAAGAACTGAAATGGATAGTTTTCACCATATTTTTAAGCCATACAGTGTTTGTTTACAATTACAATGGAGTAAAACAGGCTTATATACAGTATTTGGTGTTCAGTTGGGGAAAGACAGTTGAACTAAGCTCATGAGGCATGTGTAAGTTATATTCTTCAATAATCAATGTAATTTGTTTTAAGAGTCCTAATGTCACGTTCTGACCTTAGTTCCTTTGTTATGTCTTTGTTTTAGTATGTTCAGGGCGTGAGTTGGGTGGGTTGTCTATGTTGTTTTTCTATAATTTGGGATTTTCTGTGTTCGGCCTGGTATGGTTCTCAATCAGAGGCAACTGTCAATTGTTGTCCCTGATTGAGAATCAAACTTAGGTAGCCTGGTTTCACTTTTGAGTTGTGGGTGTTTATTTTCTGTTCTGTGTTTTGTTGCACCGTTCAGGACTGTTCGTTTGTCGTGTTTTGTTTTTGTTTCAGTATTCATTCTTTATTAAATTACAATGATGTACATACCATGCTGCACCTTGGTCCTCTCTTTCTCCCGACGACAACCATTACACCCAAATTGGATGTACCAATCCCAGATTGCCCCTTCAAAGAGAGGGGGGTTGGTGGGGACATAGTCACGGAAATCCCAGACAGGACTAGCATTGTTAACATTGTGGGAACATGTCTGTCTAGAGAGACTAGTGGGGACAGGGTGGCATGGTGTGACAGTATAATCTAAAATATGGTCAAATTCCAATTGCAAAGGATGAAGAAACAAACATACAGATAAAGATCAAACATTTTGGATGAGTCTGGGAATATAAATAAGAAAATGGATCATTTAGATTTTAGTGATGTCATTGTTTGTTTGGGTGTTTTCAGACTTAGCAATCAAAAGCATGTTATCTTCAGTCTGAAGGTTTTAGAAATGTAAATGTTGTGATGATTTTCTTATGTTTGGCAATTAAAAGCTGATCATGATGATAATGAATTCATACAGTTTACACATTTTTATTTAACTAGGCAAGTCAGTTAAGAACGAATTCTTATTTACACTGACAGCCTAGGAACAGTGGGTTAACTGCCTTTTCCAGGGGCAGAACAACCCATTTTTATCTTGTCAGCTCTGGGATTTGATCTAGCAATCTTTCGGTTACTGGCCCACGCTCTAACCACTAGACTACCTGTTGCCCCCACATCTGTAGTAACTCTTAATTAAATAAGGGTCCTTAAAACATTTAAAAGCATGAAAACATTGTCACATCAATAGAACTTCAGAAGATTTGCACTACACATTTAAATCTGTAAGCCTATTGTATTGTGTATTTCTGTGTTTTGTATTTTTTTATGGTATGGGGTGATGTATTGTATTGGGGAATGTGACTACTGTATTACTGTATTTTTTATGTTGCGGGTTTTGTGTCGGTTTGATATTTGAAAAACGGACTTGCCTTTTTTAATTTCCCCCTGTATGATTAATAAAGTTGAATTGAATTGCATTAAATTGAGTTGAATTGAATTAATGTAATTGAATTATTACACCTTCATAACGTATACATAATTAATTGTGAAATATTAATAATCGCAGGCTACAGCAGATTGACTTAGTAGGGTTTTCTATACCAACATGCTGCTTAGATCTGGAGATCATGGTTTCAGATTTGGAAAATAATGAAGTCAGATGGTCTACAAGAAAAGAAACAGAGAAACAGAATTGATGACACAATGTTGAATGGTGTAAGCATTTTTTCCCTTGTATTTACATTGTGTTGTGGTGTTTTGACTTTAATATTGCACAACAGAGATTACGTTGAGTGGATTATGAGAGCAAAGGATAGACTGTGAACGTGTGTGTGCATGAGTGACAATGAAGCATGATAGAGAATTGTATACTTATCTAATACGTAACTAATGCTTTTCATTGTTATCTCGGTGTAACTGACAATCGTCCTATAATCTCTGTCACTTATCAAAAGAAATTACTAATATAAATGACCAGCCATTGTTTATGGAACAGTTTATGAGTACAACATTTATTAATTTATATTAATGTCTTGATTACTTTCTTATGTCATTCTCGCTGGCACCAAAAGTTTTATTTATTTATTAAAAAGTGTTGACGGGGACAGAATGCGGTTGGACCATCAACTAATTGGCATATATTATTATATTACTCTTACAGAATTTCCACGTGGGAGAGGATATTGGAAATGTAATCAAAGCCTAAGAATTTGTAAAGAACTTTTACCGACATAACATAGGTACAGCAGATCCTCTTATTGTACGAGACACTTTTAAATGTGCCTTTCGAGGCCATGCAGCTCAGTACTCATCTCTAAAACAAAAGCAATGTAGGCCAAAAGAGTCCATATTAACAAAGCAAATGGACGGACTAATAGTACAGATAGATAGCAATAAAAACTGTACCATAGTGGAACATAACAAGTTAGAGGTAAAACAAAAAGAAATGGAGGAACTTATTCAAGAAAGTTCAAGTGTAGTATATTGTAAAAAATAAAGAGAACTGAATGAAACATGGGGGATAATGCACCAAATAATGTTTGAATCTACCAAAAATAATTTACTGAAATTTGTGACAAATGATGGAGTCACCCATGATTCACCAAACAATATTTTGAAAGAGGAAGCAAAGTACTTTAAACACATGTTTTCATTTCAGTCTCCTACATCTCCACGAACCAAAAATAACTGTATGGATTATTTTTCTATTAATAATGTCAAATTAACAGCTGTACAGCAAGACTCATGTGAAGGCCAAATTACAGAGGAAGAACTTCTTGATGCAATGAATGCATTTAAGTCCGGAAAACTCTGGGTTAGATGCCATACCAGTGGAGGTATACCAAAACTTTTTTGATATATTTAGAGGACGAATATTAGCATGTTTCAACCACACCTACAAAAACGGTAGATTATCAGATACTCAACAAGAACGTCTGAATTCATCATTACTGAAGCAGGTGGCAAGTGGTAAATACAAAGATCCGGTCCATTTTAATAGAAAGTTAGCAAAAATAGATAGGATTTTGCTGCCATGGAAAGGAAAATTCCTGTCTTTTTGTGGAAAAATCACCCTGATGAACTCTTTAGTCATGTCCCAGTTTACCTATCTGCTTATGGTCTTGCCTACACCTTGCGACCTGTTTTTAAAAAATTATATGAGCAAAAAATATTTTATTTAATTTGGATTGGCAAGCCCGGCAAAATTAAACGGGACTGTTTATATAATGAATATATATATATATATATATATATATATATATATATATATATATATATATATATATATATATATATATATATATATATATATATATATATATGGAGGGCAGAAATGATTAAATATTAAAGCATTACACCTCTAAATAAAAGTGTCAGTCATACAAAAATTATATTTAATCCAAACTGTTTCTCTAGCAGATTAGTAAGAATGTCTCACCCCATGTTCAAGAATAGCTTTTCCCCCTTATTCAGATTACAACCTTTCACTTTCAGTTATTTTAAAATTAAATAATCTACAAAATATCCCTATTTTTAAAACAAGCCATAGAAAGTTGTTTGCAATTTCAGTTTAATCCACCAGAAAAGACTGAACTAACAATACAACAAATATTGTGGTTGAACTCAAATATACTAATTGATTAAAAAAAAGTTATAATCTTTGTAAATGATATCATAAATAGGACTGTTGGAGTTATATCACACATACAGCTAACAAAAATATATTGAAATGTCTACTCTACCCAGAATAAAACCAACTAATTGCAGCTATACCGCAAAAATGGAAAAGGCAAGTGGAATTGGGAAAAAGGAACTTGACTGTTGGCCCTGCATTAAAGACCAACATTGGTTAAAGAAGATTGTGATGAATAAAAAAGTTTACCAGTTTCATTTTAGGACCAACAAATTGACAGCTGTGCCATATATATTGCAAAATAGTTGGGAAAAGATTTTTGATGTACCGATTCCCTGGCACATGGTTTATGAACTGATACGCAAAACTGGTTGATTCAAAACTTATATTTTTTTGCTTAAATTATTACACAAAAGTCTTGCAATCAATAGAATGTTTTATATATACAGAAAATGTTTGACCTCTGTCATTGCCAACAAAGGGTATATAACAAAGTATTGAGATAAACATTTGTTATTGACCAAATACTTTTCTACCATAATTTGCAAATAAATTCATAAAAAATAATACAATGTGTTTTTCTGGATTTTTCTCCTCATTTTGTCTGTCATAGTTGAAGTGTACCTATGATGAAAATTACAGGCCTCTCTCATTTTTTTAAGTGGGAGAACTTGCACAATTGGTGGCAGACTAAATACTTTTTTGCCCCACTGTACATATATATGGGGGATACAACCATCCCAGCTCTGCAGATTTTGTTGCGAAGAGACATAATCATCAGATTATTTGTTTTGGTACTGTGTAGCTTGTTTTTGAATAAAGGTCCAGGAACGATTGAAGAGTGCAACATTTACCTGGAGCTAACTCGGCTGATAGCACTACTGGGTGATTTGAAATGTCATAGTCAATCAATAAATAATATAATAATACTTTTAGCAAAAACGTTTATCTTTAATTTACAATAGAATAGAACAGAAAGGTTGAGAACTTTTGTGAAACATCACAACACTGTTGAAATATATATGGCAAATAGAAATAAAAAAATGGATGGTGTTAAGAGATGGGAGTGGTTGAGTGGAGCTGAAGGGTGGGATTAAATACAACAAGATAACTAATGTAAAATATAACGTGTCTGTAAAATGTATATAGGTTCAAAACTTTTGTGACACAGCACAGTTAAAAATATAGGGCAAAAAATAAATCTAACTGGATGGGCTTCAGAGATAAATGGGAGGGGTTGATGGTATCTGAAGGATGGGATTAAAAACAAACAAAAGATAACTATTGTAAAATAGATTGTGTCCGTCAAATGTATATGTATAAATTGGAAGTAGAAGCCTAAGTGTTGTCCATTAGTTTACTCATGTTAGGAGATGAGTGGTAGGATTAGGGGAAAATAATACAGGAAGGTATATTGAAAAATATTGATATTTATGTCATGACTTGCCCTCCTGTGTGAGGATCAAAGAGAGCTCCCCCTCTCTCTCCCACCAGGGAGGAAAGAGGGGGAGTTGGGCTGGTTGTATGACTTAACGACAGGTCATAAACTTTCTCTCTCTTGCCTTTGCAGTTTAGAGAATGGAATGTCTGAGTGTTTGTTATAACAGAGAGAGACTTTGTAGTACTTTAACACCAAAAGATTGGACATTGAAACAATATTTTTAAGATAAATAATGGGGGAAATGGTTAGTGGGGCTCCAAACAATAATCATGTCAAATCAGCTGTTGTTTTGTAATGTCATTAGCGATGGTATAACAAGATACATGTCCCAGTTATCAGATTTACATAAACATTTTGTAAAACTTATATGATTAAATATGAAACTATTTGTAAAAATTTGGCAATGTGATTTCAGCCTTCTAAATTAGATAATTGTTGTCATATAAAGTTTTACCCAGTCAGAAACCACACCCACGTGAGCACAGACATTATGCCTACAGGATGGAACGCCCCTTTTTCCAGAGTGCATAAAAGGACTTCTAACAAAATGTACATTAGACCAAGCAGGCGGTCGGTGATGAGCCGGACGTCACGAATGGCAAGACTCCACAAGACCAGAAAGCGGCTACACTTTGAAATGGTTTCAAACTACCAGACCAGAAAATGGTAAGACTCAAACCTTCGAGTGAAGAAGATAAAGACTACCTCAGAACATTCAATCTGCAGCTGTTTAAGTACTTTAGTCTAATAAACTCGACCCAGACCACAGCGTGTATTCCTCTGCTGTATCCAGTCTAACGAACACTCAGAGACAAAGAAGCCTACTACAAATGAGGACATTGTGACCTCTGGTGGAAACTCAGAGAATTACACAACCAGAGATGTTCTTTTTAAATAAAAAAACAACAACTTTTACCCCATTTTACGCCCCAATTTCTTGGTATCCAATTGTTAGTAGTTACTGTCTTGTCTTATTGCTGCAACTCCCGTACGGACACGGGGAGGCGAAGGTCGAGAGCCATGCATCCTCCGAAATACAACCCAACCAAGCCACACTGCTTCTTAACACAGCGCGCATCCAACCCGGAAGCCAGCCACACCAATGTGTCAGAGGAAACACCGTACACCTAGCGACCTGGTCAGCGTGCACTGCGCCCAGCCCGCCACAGGAGTCGCTAGTGCGCAATGAAACAAGGATATCCCTGCCTACCAAACCCTCCCTAACCCAGACAACGCTAGGCCAATTGTGCACCGCCCCATGGGCCTCCCGGTTGCGGCCGACTACGAACCAGAGACTTTCTGTCAAACTATTCGTCACAGACGGATCGAATGGTTTCAACAGAGAGATGACAGACAAAGACAAAAGATTGGACATTGAAACAATATTTTTAAGATAAATAATGGGGGAAATGGTTAGTGGGGCTCCAAACAATAATCATGTCAAATCAGCTGTTGTTTTGTAATGTCATTAGCGATGGTATAACAAGATACATGTCCCAGTTATCAGATTTACATAAACATTTTGTAAAACTTATATGATTAAATATGAAACTATTTGTAAAAATTTGGCAATGTGATTTCAGCCTTCTAAATTAGATAATTGTTGTCATATAAAGTTTTACCCAGTCAGAAACCACACCCACGTGAGCACAGACATTATGCCTACAGGATGGAACGCCCCTTTTTCCAGAGTGCATAAAAGGACTTCTAACAAAATGTACATTAGACCAAGCAGGCGGTCGGTGATGAGCCGGACGTCACGAATGGCAAGACTCCACAAGACCAGAAAGCGGCTACACTTTGAAATGGTTTCAAACTACCAGACCAGAAAATGGTAAGACTCAAACCTTCGAGTGAAGAAGATAAAGACTACCTCAGAACATTCAATCTGCAGCTGTTTAAGTACTTTAGTCTAATAAACTCGACCCAGACCACAGCGTGTATTCCTCTGCTGTATCCAGTCTAACGAACACTCAGAGACAAAGAAGCCTACTACAAATGAGGACATTGTGACCTCTGGTGGAAACTCAGAGAATTACACAACCAGAGATGTTCTTTTTTAAATAAAAAAACAACAACTTTTACCCCATTTTACGCCCCAATTTCTTGGTATCCAATTGTTAGTAGTTACTGTCTTGTCTTATTGCTGCAACTCCCGTACGGACACGGGGAGGCGAAGGTCGAGAGCCATGCATCCTCCGAAATACAACCCAACCAAGCCACACTGCTTCTTAACACAGCGCGCATCCAACCCGGAAGCCAGCCACACCAATGTGTCAGAGGAAACACCGTACACCTAGCGACCTGGTCAGCGTGCACTGCGCCCAGCCCGCCACAGGAGTCGCTAGTGCGCAATGAAACAAGGATATCCCTGCCTACCAAACCCTCCCTAACCCAGACAACGCTAGGCCAATTGTGCACCGCCCCATGGGCCTCCCGGTTGCGGCCGACTACGAACCAGAGACTTTCTGTCAAACTATTCGTCACAGACGGATCGAATGGTTTCAACAGAGAGATGACAGACAAAGACATCTACAGTTGAAGTCGGAAGTTTACATACACCTTAGCCAACTACATTTAAACTCAGTTTTTCACAATTCCTGACATTTAATCCTAGTAAAAATTCCATGTCTTAGGTGAATTAAGATCACCACTTTATTTTAAGAATGTAAAATGTCAGAATAATAGTAGAGAGAATTATTTATTTCAGCTTTTATTTCTTTCATCACATTCCCAGTGGGTCAGAAGTTTACATACACTCAATTAGTATTTGGTAACATTGCCTTTAAATTGTTTAACTTGGGTCAAATGTTTCGGTTAGCCTTCTACAAGCTTCCCACAATAAGTTGGGTGAATTGTGGCCCATTCCTCCTGACAGAGCTGGTGTAACTGAGTTAGGATTCTAGGCCTTCTTTCTTGCACACGCTTTTTCAGTTCTGCCAACAAATTTTCTGTAGGATTGAGGTCAGGGCTTTGTGATGGTCACTCCAATATCTTGACTTTGTTGTAATTAAGCCATTTTGCCAGGTCCTTTGCTGTTGTTCTGGGATTGATTTTCACTTTTCGCACCAAAGTACGTTCATCTCTAGGAGACAGAGCGGTATGACGGCTGCGTGGTCCCATGGTGTTTATACTTGCATACTATTGTTTGTACAGATGAACGTGGTACCCTAAGGCGTTTGGAAATCGCTCCCAAGGATGAACCAGACTTGTGGAGGTCTATACTTTTTTCTCTGATGTCTTGGCAGATTTCTTTTGATTTTCCCATGATGTCAAGCAAAGAGGCACTGAGTTTGAAGGTAGGCCTAGATACATGGGGCGGCAGGGTAGCCTAGTGGTTAGAGCGTTGGACTAGTAACCGGAAGGTTGCAAGTTCAAGTCAAATCAAATCAAATCAATTTTTATTTGTCACATACACATGGTTAGCAGATGTTAATGCGAGTGTAGCGAAATGCTTGTGCTTCTAGTTCTGACAATGCAGTGATAACCAACAAGTAATCTAACTAACAATTCCAAAACTACTGTCTTATACACAGTGTAAGGGGATAAAGAATATGTACATAAGGATATATGAATGAGTGATGGTACAGAGCAGCATACAGTAGATGGTATCGAGTACAGTATATACATATGAGATGAGTATGTAGACAAAGTAAACAAAGTGGCATAGTTAAAGTGGCTAGTGATACATGTATTACATAAGGATGCAGTCGATGATGTAGAGTACAGTATATACGTATGCATATGAGATGAATAATGTAGGGTAAGTAACATTATATAAGGTAGCATTGTTTAAAGTGGCTAGTGATATATTTACAGAATTTCCCATCAATTCCCATTATTAGAGTGGCTGGAGTTGGGTCAGTGTCAATGACAGTGTGTTGGCAGCAGCCACTCAATGTTAGTGGTGGCTATTTAACAGTCTGATGGCCTTGAGATAGAAGCTGTTTTTCAGTCTCTCGGTCCCAGCTTTGATGCACCTGTACTGACCTCGCCTTCTGGATGATAGCGGGGTGAACAGGCAGTGGCTCGGGTGGTTGATGTCCTTGATGATCTTTATGGCCTTCCTGTAACATCGGGTGGTGTAGGTGTCCTGGAGGGCAGGTAGTTTGCCCCCGGTGATGCGTTGTGCAGACCTCACTACCCTCTGGAGAGCCTTACGGTTGAGGGCGGAGCAGTTGCCGTACCCTGAGCCCCTGAGCTGACAAGGGAAAAATCTATCGTTCTGCCACTGAACAGGCAGTTGAACCCACCCTAGGTAAGAATTTGTTCTTAACTGACTTGCCTAGTTAAATAAATAAAATATAAAAATAAACACCTCTAATTGACTTAAATGATGTCAAGTAGCCTATCAGAAGCTTCTAAAGCAATGACATAATTTTCTGGAATTTTCCAAGCTGTTTAGAGGCACTGTCATCTTAGTGTATGTAAACTTCTGACCCGCTGGAATTGTGATACAGTGAATTATAAGTGAAATAACCTGTCTGTAAACAATTGATGAAAAAATAACTTGTGTCATGCACAAAGTAGATGTCCTAACCGACTTGCCAAAACTATAGTTTGTTAATTAACAAGAAATTTGTGGAGTGGTTGAAAAACAAGTTTTATTGACTTCAACCTAAGTGTATGTAAACTTCCGACTTCAACTTGAAGCGTAAATATATGTTTAATTTCTAAATCCGAATGAGCGGTTGTTAGTGTGCTAAATATCCATATCTACGGTGAGCGTATTATTCAACTGTATGTACGATAGTTGAATTCCTTTGTCTCTCCTTCTCCCGCTCTTTCTTTCCCCACCCCTTTCATTGTGTAACAAGTCGTCATATCAGGTTAGTCCGCTAGGGACTTTTCATTGCATTATGTTAGTAAATCAATTCATCCTATATTGTGTGTGTTTTTGTATTTCTGTGTGATTATTTAGTTAGTTAGTAAATAAATAATTAAGCCAATTTGTGTATCACTGAGTCATCGTGTAGACTAGGGTTCATTCAGATTTATAGAATATTACAATGTTCAGAATGAGACTGATTTGAGCTAATGATAATTAATAATTGACTGTTTTTGAAGTAAGAGCTATTTATATCTTTAGAGTTTACGTCGGGAGATAGTAACTCGATAAATAACTTTTCCTGTGGTTCCACCAAGATTGCTAATGAGTTAGTTGTTTCATGACTAATTTAATCACGTAATAATTAAACATAGTCAATTGGATAAAATAACAGTCATCACATTAATGGTGTCACAACATACTTGTATAAATATGTACAGTGCATTCGGAAAGTATTCAGACCCCTTGACTTTTTAAAAATGTTGTTACGTTACAGCCTTATTCTAAAATTGAATAAATAAAATGTTTATCCTCATCCATCTACACACAATACCCCATTAGGAAAAAGCAAAAACAGATTTTTAGACATTTTTGCAAATGTATCAAATTTAAAAAACTAAAATCTCACATTTACATAAGTATTCAGACCCTTTACTCAGTACTTTGCTGAAGCACCTTTGGCAGTGATTACAGCCTTGAGTCTTCTTATGGTATGACTCTACAAGCTTGGCACACCAGTACTTATTCTCTGCAGATCCTCTCAACCTCTGTCAGGTTGGATGATTTTCAGATCTCTCCAGAGATGTTCGATCGGGTTCACTCAAGGACATTCAGAGGCTTGTCCCGAAGGCACTCCTGCATTGTCTAGGATGTGTGCTTAGGGTCATTGTCCTGTTGGAAAGTGAACCTTTGACCCAGTCTGAGGTCCTGAGCACTCTGGAGCAGGTTTTCATCAAGGATCACTCTGTACTTTGCTCCATTCATCTTTCCCTCGATCCTGACTAGTCTCCCAGTCCCTCCCGCTGAAAAACATCCCCACAGCATGATGCTGCCAACACCATGCTTCACTGTAGGTTGAAGAGTGGAAAATTTAGAATAAGGAGAGAATTTTAGAATAAGGCTGTAAACATAACAAAATGTGGAAAAAGGGAAGGCATCTGAATTTTTTTTCCGAATGCACTTGTATGTATATTGGTGTATGTACGGTATATGTGGATATACAGTACCATTCAAAAGTTTGGACACACCTACTAGTTCCAGTGTTTTTCTTTATTTTTAATATTTTCTACATTGTAGAATAATAGTGGAGACATCAAAATGATGAAATAACACATATGGAATCATGAAGTAACCAAAAAAGTGTTAAACAAATCAAAATATATTTTAAATTTGGGTTTCTTCAATGTAGTACCCTTTGACTTGATGTCAGCTTTGCACAGTCTTGGCATTCTCTCAACCAGCTTCATGAGGTAGTCACCTGGAATGCATTTAAATTTACAGATGTGCCTTGTTAAAATGTTAATTTGTGGAATTTCTTACCTTCTTAATGCGTTTAAGCCAATCAGTTGTGTTTTGACAAGGTAAGGGTGGTATACAGAAGACAGCTCTATTTGGTAAAAGACCAAGTCCATATTATGGCAAGAACAGTCCATCATTACTTTAAGACATGAAGATCAGTCAATACAGAAAACTTCTAGAACTTTGAAAAATGGTCAAGTGCAAAAAACATCAAGCATTATGATGAAACTGGTTCTCATGAGGACCGCCACAGGGAAGGAAGAACCAGAGTTACATCATAAGTTCATCAGAGTTACCAGCCTCAGGAATTACAGTCCAAATATATGCTTCACACATGTCAGCATCAACTGTTCAGAGGAGACTGTGTGAATCAGGCCTTTATGGTCGAATTGCTGCAAAGAAACCACTACTAAAGGGCACCAATACCAAGAAGAGACTTGCTTAGGTAAAGACACGCAAGCAATGGACATTAGAACGGTAGAAATCTGTCCTTTGATCTGATGAGTCCAAATTAGAAATGTTTGGTTCCAACCATCGTGTATTTGTGAGACACAGAGAAGGTGAATGGATGATCTCCGCATGTGTGGTTCCCACCGTGAAGCATGGAGGAAGAGGTTTGATCTTGTGGGGGTGCTTTGCTGGTGACACTGTCTGTGATTTATTTAGAATTCAAGGCACACTTAACCAACATGGCTACCACAGCATTCTGCAGCGATATGCCATCCCATCTGGTTTGTGCTTAGTGGGACTATCATTTGTTTTTCGGCAGGACAATGACTGAACACGCCTCCAGGCTGTGTAAGGGCTATTTGACCAGAAGGAGAGTGATGGAGTGCTGCATCAGATGACCTGGCCTCCACAATCACCTGACCTCAACCCAATTGAGATGGTTTTGGATGAGTTGGACCACAGAGTGAAGGAAAAGCAGCCAACAAGTGCTCAGCATATATGGGAATTGCTTCAAGACTCTTGGAAAAGCATTCCAGTATAAACCAAAAAATATATGAGGGATGGGAAATGTTGCAGACAATTACAATGATAGAATCTGCAATATATCTGCACTATTAAAGCTGATGTACCCCCTTAAAATTAAATAAATAAGTGAAAAATATATACAGGGCCTTCGGAAATTATTTTCCTACAATTTGTTACGTTACAGCCTTATTCTAAAAGGGATTAAATAAAAAATAATCCTCAGCAATCTACACAATACCCATTAATGACAAAGTGAAAACATGTTTTGTAAATGTATTACATGTTTTATATATGTATTACAAATTTAAAACAGAAATACCTTATTTACATATGTTTTCAGACCCGAAAAATGGAGCTCAGGTGCATTCTGTTTCCATTGATCATCTTTGAGGTGTTTCTACAACTGGAGTCCAACTGTGGTAAATTCAATTGATTGGACATTATTTGGAAAGGCACACGCTTGTCTCTGTAAGTATAAGGGCACAAGTTGAGACCCAGATGCAGACACAGGAGGCAGATGGTTAGAGTCCAAGACGTTTATTAACAATCCAAAAGGGGTAGGCAGTATAATGGTTGTGGACAGGAAAAAGGTCAAAACCAGTCCAGAGTTCCAGAGGTACAGAATAGCAGGCAGGCTCGAGGTAAGGGCAGGCAGAATGGTCAGGCAGGCGGGAATGGAGTCCAGAAAAACAGGCAAAGGTCAGAACCGGGAGGACTAGTAAAAGAGAATAGAAAAGAGCACGGGAAAAACACGCTGGTTGACATACAAGACGAACTGGCACAGAGAGACAGGAAACACAGGGAAAATAAGTGACACCTGGGGGGGTGGAGACAATCACAAGGACAGCTGAAACAGATCAGAGCGTGACAATAAGGTCCCACAGTTGACAATGCATGTCAGAGCAAAAACCAAGCCATGAGGTTGAAGGAATTGTCCGTAGAGCTCCGAGACAGGATTGTGTCTAGGCACAGGCCTGGGGAAGTGTACCAAAACATTTCTGCAGCATTGAAGGTTCCCAAGAATACACTGGCCTCCATCATTCTTAAATGGAAGAAGTTTGAAATCACCAATACTCTTCCTCGAGCTGGCCACCCAAGCAATCGGGGAGAAGGGCCCAGGTCAGGGAGGTGATCAAGAACCCAATGGTCACTCTGACAGAGCTCCAGATTTCCTATTTTTATTTATTTATTTTATTTAACCTTTATTTAACTACGAAAGTCAGTTAAGAACAAATTCTTATTTACAATGACGGCCTACCAAAAGGCAAAAGACCTCCTGCAGGACGGGGGCCTGGGATTAAAAAATAAATAAAAATACAATATAAATATATGACAAAACACACATCACGACAAGAGAGACAACACAACACTACGTAAAGACAGACCTAAGACGACAACATAGCATGGCGGAAACACATAACAACACAGCATGTTAGCGGCACAACATAACAACAACATGGCAGCAACACAACATGGTAGCAGCACAAAACATGGTACAAACATTATTGGGCACAGACAACAGCACAAAGGCTAAGAAGGTAGAGACAACAATACATCACAGAAAGCGTGTCCATGATTGAGTCTTTCAATGAAGAGATTGAGATAAAACTGTCCAGTTTGAGTATTTGTTGCAGCTCGTTCCAGTCACTAGCTGCAGTGAACTGAAAAGTGGAACGACCCAGGGATCTGTGTGCTTTCGGGACCTTTAACAGAAAGTGACTTGCAGAATGGATGTTTTATGTGGAGGATGAGGGCTGCAGTAGATATCTCAGATGGGGGAAGTTTAATAAATAAGCATCAACCAGTGGGTCTTGCGATGGGTATACAAAGATGACCAGTTTACAGAGGAGTGCAGTGATGTGTCCTGTAAGGAGCATTGGTGGCAAATCTGATGGCAGAATGGTAAAGAACATCTTGTCGCTCGAGAGCACCTTTAACTGCTGATCTACAAATGATGTCTCCGTAATCTAGCATTGGTAAATGGTCATCTGAATTAGGGTTAGTTTGACAGCTGGGGTGAAATTACGATAGAGGAAACAAAGTATAGTTTTAACTTTAGCCTCTGTGGAGATGGGAGAACCTTGCAGAAGGACAACCATCTCTGCAGCACTCCATCAATCAGGCCTTCATGGTAGAGTGGCCAGACAGAAGCCACTCCTCAGTAAAATATTTTGGAGTTTGCCAAAAGGCACATAAAGACTTTCAGACCATGAGAAACAAGATTCTCTGGTCAGATGAAACCAACATTGAACACTTTGGCCTGAATGCCAAGCGTCACATCTGGAGGAAACCTGGCACAATCCCTACGGTGAAGCACGTCGGTGGCAGCATCATGCTGTGGTTATGTTTTTCAAAAGCAGGGACTGGGAGACTTGTCAGGATCGAGGCAAAGATGAACGGAGAAAAGTACAGAGAGAGATCCTTGATGAAAACCTACTCCAGAGCGCCTAGGACCTCAGACTGGGGAGAAGGTTCACCTTCCAGCAGGACAAAAACACTAAGCACACAGCCAATACAACGCAGGAGTGGCTTTGGGACAAGTATCTGAATGTCATTGAGTAGCCCAGACAGAGCCTGGACTTAAACCCGATTGAACATCTCTGGAGTGACTTGAAAATAGCTGTGCAGCGACGCTCCCCATCCAACCTGACAGAGCTTGAGAGGATCTGCAGAGGAATGGGAGAAACTCCCCAAATACAGGTGTGCCAAGCTTGTAGCGTCATACCCAAGAAAACTCTACGCAGTAATCTCTGCCAAAGGTGCTTCAACAAAGTACTGAGTAAAGGGTCTGAACACTTATTTTATGTACTGTACCCATTGGTTCTTGAAGAATATCATTTATAAATGCCCTATGAGCTTAGATTAACTGTCATACCCCATCTGAACCCAAAATATAAGCTTGTTGTACTCCAATGTTTGAAAACAAAGTAAATGTAAACTAACCATGTATAGTTTCAAGTTTCAAGTTGTATTAGTAATATGTACAAGATACACATGGTATACATTGTCCAATGAAATGCTTACTTGCAGGTTCCTTCTTGACATTGCAACAACAATAAGAAATAATTTAAGATAAGAATACAAACACAAATAAATGGCTCAGAATAGAATAAACATTTTAGCCTAAGTATATTTACATGTGTTTTGGGGAAGGGGGGATTGGTGTTATGCTGGTGAATGAGGACCCAAAAGCGACTTAGCGAAAACAGAGTCTTTATTCCAGTAAAAGGCAAAAGTAATAATCCTGGAAAAATCAAGAAGAAAACAAAACAGGAAAAAACTTAAATCCACTCGTAGTAACGAGGACAGACTGGAGACTCGACCATTGACTGCAGGTTCCTTCGGGAAGGCACCGACCATAGCAGACTAAGACACCTGCTCACACGCAGCATCTGAAGGAGACAAAACACGACAGGGCGAGACAAGGACACAGCACAGCGAACATCATACAAGGATCCGACAAGGACAGAAGCGGAAAACAAGGGGAGAAATAGGGACTCAAATCAGAGGGCAAAATAGGGGACAGGTGTGAAAAGAGTAAATGAGTGAGTTAGGAGAATGAGGAACAGCTGGGAGCAGGAACGGAACGATAGAGAGAAGAGAGAGAGGGAGGGGGAGAGAGAGGGATAGAAAAAGGGAACGAACCTAATAAGACCAGCAGGGGGAAACGAACAGAAGGGAAAGCACAAGGACAAGACAATATATGACAAAACATGACAGTACCCCCCCCACTCACCGAGCGCCTCCTGGCGCACTCGAGGAGGAATCCTGGCGGCAACGGAGGAAATCATCAATCAGCGAACGGTCCAGCACGTCCCGAGATGGAACCCAACTCCTCTCCTCAGGACCGTAACCCTCCCAATCCACTAAGTACTGGTGACCACGTCCCCGAGAACACATGTCCATGATCCTACGTACCTTGTAAATAGGTGCGCCCTCGACAAGGACGGGGGGGGGAGGGAAGACGAACGGGGGGCGCGAAGAAAGGGCTTGACACAGGAGACATGGAAGACAGGATGGACGCGACGAAGATGTCGCGGAAGAAGCAGTCGCACAGCGACAGGATTGACAACCTGGGAGACACGGAACGGACCAATGAACCGCGGAGTCAACTTACGAGAAGCTGTCGTAAGGGGAAGGTTACGAGTGGAAAGCCACACTCTCTGGCCGCAACAATACCTAGGACTCTTAATCCTACGTTTATTGGCGGCTCTCACAGTCTGCGCCCTGTAACGGCAAAGTGCAGACCTCACCCTCCTCCAGGTGCGCTCACAACGTTGGACAAACGCCTGAGCGGAGGGAACGCTGGACTCGGCGAGCTGGGACGAGAACAGAGGAGGCTGGTAACCCAGACTACTCTGAAACGGAGATAGCCCGGTAGCAGACGAAGGAAGCGAGTTGTGAGCGTATTCTACCCAGGGGAGCTGTTCTGCCCAAGACGCAGGGTTTCTAAAAGAAAGGCTGCGTAATATGCGACCAATCGTCTGATTGGCCCTTTCTGCTTGACCGTTAGACTGGGGATGAAAACCGGAAGAGAGACTGACGGAAGCACCAATCAAACGACAGAACTCCCTCCAAAACTGTGACGTGAATTGCGGACCTCTGTCTGAAACGGCGTCTAACGGGAGGCCATGAATTCTGAACACATTCTCAATGATGATTTGTGCCGTCTCCTTAGCGGAAGGAAGCTTAGCGAGGGGAATGAAATGTGCCGCCTTAGAGAACCTATCGACAACCGTAAGAATCACAGTCTTCCCCGCAGACGAAGGCAGACCGGTAATGAAGTCTAAGGCGATGTGAGACCATGGTCGAGAAGGAATGGGAAGCGGTCTGAGACGACCGGCAGGAGGAGAGTTACCTGACATAGTCTGCGCGCAGTCTGAACAAGCAGCCACGAAACGGCGCGTGTCACGCTCCTGAGTAGGCCACCAAAACCGCTGGCGAATAGAAGCAAGTGTACCTCGAACGCCGGGATGGCCAGCTAACTTGGCAGAGTGAGCCCACTGAAGAACAGCCAGACGAGTAGAAACAGGAACGAAAAGAAGGTTACTAGGACAAGCGCGTGGCGACGCAGTGTGAGTGAGTGCTTGCTTAACCTGTCTCTCAATTCCCCAGACAGTCAACCCGACAACACGCCCATAAGGAAGAATCCCCTCGGGATCGGTAGAAGCCACAGAAGAACTAAAGAGACGGGATAAGGCATCAGGCTTGGTGTTCTTATTACCCGGGCGATAAGAAATCACAAACTCGAAACGAGCGAAAAACAACGCCCAACGAGCTTGACGTGCATTAAGTCGTTTGGCAGAACGGATGTACTCAAGGTTCTTATGGTCAGTCCAAACGACAAAAGGAACGGTCGCCCCCTCCAACCACCTTCGCCATTCGCCTAGGGCTAAGCGGATGGCGAGCAGTTCACGGTTACCCACATCATAGTTGCGTTCCGATGGCGACAGGCGATGAGAAAAATAAGCGCAAGGATGGACCTTATCGTCAGACTGGAAGCGCTGGGATAGAATGGCTCCCACGCCCACCTCTGAAGCGTCAACCTCGACAATGAATTGTTTAGTGACGTCAGGAGTAACGAGGATAGGAGCGGACGTAAAACGCTTCTTGAGGAGATCAAAAGCTCCCTGGGCGGAACCGGACCACTTAAAGCACGTCTTGACAGAAGTAAGAGCTGTGAGAGGGGCAGCAACTTGACTGAAATTACGAATGAAACGCCGATAGAAATTAGCGAAACCTAGAAAGCGCTGCAACTCGACACGTGACCTTGGAACGGGCCAATCACTGACAGCCTGGACCTTAGCGGGATCCATCTGAATGCCTTCAGCGGAAATAACAGAACCGAGAAATGTGACAGAGGAGACATGAAAGGCGCACTTCTCAGCCTTCACGTAGAGACAATTCTCTAAAAGGCGTTGGAGTACACGTCGAACGTGCTGAACATGAATCTCGAGTGACGGTGAAAAAATCAGGATATCGTCAAGGTAGACAAAAACAAAGATGTTCAGCATGTCTCTCAGTACATCATTAACTAATGCCTGAAAAACAGCTGGAGCATTAGCGAGACCAAACGGCAGAACCCGGTACTCAAAATGCCCTAACGGAGTGTTAAACGCCGTTTTCCACTCGTCCCCCTCTCTGATGCGCACGAGATGGTAAGCATTACGAAGGTCCAACTTAGTAAAGAACCTGGCTCCCTGCAGAATCTCGAAGGCTGACGACATAAGGGGAAGCGGATAACGATTCTTAACCGTTATGTCATTCAGCCCTCGATAATCCACGCAGGGGCGCAGAGTACCGTCCTTCTTCTTAACAAAAAAACCCCCGCTCCGGCAGGAGAGGAAGAAGGCACTACGGTGCCGGCGTCAAGAGAAACAGACAAATAATCCTCGAGAGCCTTACGTTCGGGAGCCGACAGAGAGTATAGTCTACCCCGAGGGGGAGTGGTCTCCGGAAGGAGATCAATACTACAATCATACGACCGGTGAGGAGGAAGGGAGTTGGCTCTGGACCGACTGAAGACCGTGCGCAGATCATGATATTCCTCCGGCACTCCTGTCAAATCACCAGGTTCCTCCTGAGAAGAGGGGACAGAAGAAACAGGAGGGATAGCAGACATTAAACACTTCACATGACAAGAAACGTTCCAGGATAGGATAGAATTACTAGACCAATTAATAGAAGGATTATGACATACTAGCCAGGGATGACCCAAAACAACAGGTGTAAAAGGTGAACGAAAAATCAAAAAGGAAATGGTCTCACTGTGGTTACCAGATACTGTGAGGGTTAAAGGTAGTGTCTCATATCTGATACTGGGGAGAAGACTACCATCTAAGGCGAACATGGGCGTGGGCTTCCCTAACTGTCTGAGAGGAATGTCATGTTTCCGAGCCCATGCTTCGTCCATAAAACAACCCTCAGCCCCAGAGTCTATCAAGGCACTGCATGAAGCAGCCGAACCGTTCCAGCGTAGATGGACCGACATGGTAGTACAGGATCTTGATGGAGAGACCTGAGTAGTAGCGCTCACCAGTAGCCCTCCGCTTACTGATGAGCTCTGGCTTTTACTGGACATGAATTGACAAAATGTCCAGCAGAACCGCAATAGAGGCAAAGGCGGTTGGTGATCCTCCGTTCCCTCTCCTTAGTCGAGATGCGAATACCTCACAGCTGCATGGGCTCAGTCTCTGAGCCGGAGGGAGGAGATGGTTGCGATGCGGAGAGGGGGAACACCGTTAACGCGAGCTCTCTTCCACGAGCTCGGTGACGAAGATCAACCCGTCGTTCTATGCGGATGGCGAGTGCAATCAAAGAGTCCACACTGGAAGGAACCTCCCGGGAGAGAATCTCATCCTTAACCTCAGCGTGGAGTCCCTCCAGAAAACGAGCGAGCAGCGCCGGCTCGTTCCAGTCACTAGAGGCAGCAAGAGTGCGAAACTCTATAGAGTAATCCGTTATGGATCGATCACCTTGACATAGGGAAGCCAAGGCCCTAGAAGCCTCCCTACCAAAAACTGAACGATCAAAAACCCGTATCATCTCCTCTTTAAAGTTCAGATAATTGTTAGAACAATCAGCCCTTGCCTCCCAGATAGCTGTGCCCCACTCTCGAGCCCGACCGGTAAGGAGTGAAATGACGTAAGCAATCCGAGCTCTCTCTCTTGAGTATGTGTTGGGTTGGAGAGAGAACACAATATCACACTGGGTGAGAAAGGAACGGCACTCAGTGGGCTGCCCAGAGTAACATGGTGGGTTATTAACCCTAGGTTCCGGAGACTCGGAAGACCAGGAGGTAGCTGGTGGCACGAGACGAAGACTCTGAAACTGTCCTGAGAGGTCGGAAACCTGAGCGGCCAGGGTCTCAACGGCATGACGAGCAGCAGACAATTCCTGCTCGTGTCTGTTGAGCATAGCTCCCTGGATCTCGACGGCAGTGTTACGAGAATCCGTAGTCGCTGGGTCCATTCTAGGTCGGATCCTTCTGTTATGCTGGTGAATGAGGACCCAAAAGCGACTTAGCGAAAACAGAGTCTTTATTCCAGTAAAAGGCAAAAGTAATAATCCTGGAAAAATCAAGAAGAAAACAAAACAGGAAAAAACTTAAATCCACTCGTAGTAACGAGGACAGACTGGAGACTCGACCATTGACTGCAGGTTCCTTCGGGAAGGCACCGACCGTAGCAGACTAAGACACCTGCTCACACGCAGCATCTGAAGGAGACAAAACACGACAGGGCGAGACAAGGACACAGCACAGCGAACATCATACAAGGATCCGACAAGGACAGAAGCGGAAAACAAGGGGAGAAATAGGGACTCAAATCAGAGGGCAAAATAGGAGACAGGTGTGAAAAGAGTAAATGAGTGAGTTAGGAGAATGAGGAACAGCTGGGAGCAGGAACGGAACGATAGAGAGAAGAGAGAGAGGGAGGGGGAGAGAGAGGGATAGAAAAAGGGAACGAACCTAATAAGACCAGCAGGGGGAAACGAACAGAAGGGAAAGCACAAGGACAAGACAATATATGACAAAACATGACAATTGGGGGCAAGTGTTTAAATTGTGCAGTATTTAAAATATATTATAATATATATATATATATATTATATATATATGAGTGGCTGCAATAGGGATGTGTATTTGGCATGAATGTATATGTGTGTGTTTTTTAATATTTTTATTTCATATTTATTTAACCAGGTTCGCAAGTTGAGAACTGCGACCTGGCCAAGATAAAGCAAAGCAGTGTGACAGAAACAACAACACAGAGTTACACATGGAATAAACAAGCATACAGTCAATAACACAATAGAAAAATAAAGTCGATATACAGTGTGTGCAAATGGCATGAAGAGGTAAGGCAATAAATAGGCCATAGTAGTAAAGCAATTACAATTTAGCAGATTAACACTGGAGTGATAGATGAGCAGATGATGATGTGCAACTAGTGATACTGGTGTGCAAAAGAGCAGAAAAGTAAATTACAGCAATATGGGGGATGAGGTAGGTAGATTGGGTGGACTATTTACAGATGGACTATGTACAGCTGCATCGATCAGTTAGCTGCTCAGATAGCTAATGTTTAAAGTTAGTGAGGGAAATGTAAGTCTCCAGCTTCAGTGATTTTTGCAAATCATTCCAGTCACTGATAACAGAGAACTGGAAGGAAAGGCGGCCAAAGGAGGTGATGGCTTTGGGGATGACCAGTGAGATATACCTGCTGGAGCGCATGCTACGGGTGGGTGTTGTTATCGTGACCAGTGAGCTGAGATAAGGCGGAGTGCCAGTGTGTCTGGCGACAAATATGTAACGAAGGCCAGCCGACTATAGCATACAGGTCGCAGTGGTGGGTGGTGGAAGGCGCTTTGGTAACAAAACGGATGGCACTGTGATAGACTACATCCAATTTGCTGAGTAGAAACTGAGTGGAAACTATTTTGTAGATGACATCGCTGAAGTTGAGGATCGGTAGTATAGTCAATTTTACGAGGGTAAGTTTGGCGGCGTGAGTGAAGGAGGCTTTGTTGCAAAATAGAAAGCCGATTCTAAATTTGATTTTGGATTGGAGATTGTTTGATATGAGTCTGGAAGGAGAGTTTACAGTCTAGCCAGAAACCTAGGTATTTGTAGTTGTCCATGTATTCTAGGTCAGAACCATCTAGAGTAGTGATGCTAGTCGGGCGGGTGCGGGCAGCGAATGGTTGAAAAGCATGCATTTGGTTTTACTAGTGTTTAAGAACCGTTGGAGGCCACGGAAAGAGTGTTGAATGGCATTGAAGCTTGTTTGGAGGTTAGTTAACACAGTGTCCAAAGAAGGGCCAGATGTATAAGGAATGGTGTCGTCTGCGTAGAGGTGGATCAGGGAATCACCCACAAGCAAGAGCGACATATACAGCAAGAGTGATATATACAGAGAAAAGAGTTGGCCTGAGAATTGAACCCTGTGGTACCCCCATAGAGCCTGCCAGAGGTCCGGACAACAGGCCCTCCGATTTGACACACTGAACTCTGTCTGAGAAGTAGTTGGTGAATCAGGCGAGGCAGTCATTTGAGAAACCAAGGCTATTGAGTCTGCTGATAAGAATACGATGATTGACAGAGTCAAAAGCCTTGGCCAGGTCGATGAATACGGCTGCACAGTACTATCTTTTATTGATGGCAGTTGTGATATCGTTTAGTACCTTGAGGTGCACCCATGCACCCATGTACCTTGAGGTGCACCCATGACCAGCTCGGAAACCGTGTGTGTGTGCATGTGTGTGTGTGTTTGTTTGTGTGTGTGTGTATCGCTTTAAAACAGGATAAAACCATCCTTTTGATCTAATGGATGTTCAGTCCTTGCATCTATATCCCTGTCTATGATTTTGAGAGTGGTTAATTTTCTTCAGCACAATCCCTAAGCTGTTTACCAAAAAAAGTGTGGGGGGTGCCTGCTTTGTTGTTGTTTGAATCCCCTACTGCCCCTTTCAGCTGGGAATTATGCAATGACAAGAGTAAAAATGCATTACACCACCCTTTACCGATTTGTAATGATGAGGTAATAAATATTAGGTAATAATTCATTCATAACATCAAATATAATTGTCCCTAACAATGAAATCAGGGAGGGAACTGTGGATCGGTCTCTGTCCGTCTGTTCGTCCGTTCGTCACTGAATGTACGTACAAAACATGTTATACAACGGGTGGGTCTAATCCTGAATGCTGATGGGTTAAATCCGCATTCCAGCCAGTGTCTATTCCACAAGTTACCACCGGCTAAATTGATGACGATAAAATCCCTATTTATTCTGTTCCATCTGACTGTGCAATCCGCTGTCTCATCAGCTCAACCAGGAGTGCAACTCAATATCAGGAAGGTGTTCTTAATGTTTTGTACACTAAATGTATGAGACCCGGCATTTACAAAATTACACTGATTGGCCCAAGGCGTGAGCTATAGTAATTAACTGAAATTTGTGACTCACACCAGAGAGGAAGAGGCGCATCGAAAGGGATAACTGGGCCCAAAATCTCTCTTCTACAGCAATTTGGTTAACAAAAAATGTATTTTCTTATTTGCTACATGTGGCTTATTTGACCAAATAGAAGTTTTGTATTGCTTAGGTTGTTATGAGTGTACTGATAAGTAGTACACATGACATCCTGGAAACACTTTGTGCCTGTTGTTCACACACGTATCTGCCCTCTCATTGGCTAGAGTGGTCCCACCTGATCTTGCCTTCTCCCGAGTGCCTTCTGGTTTGTGTACCAGTCTTTTGCACATGACATGGAGTACAGGGAGTGGATTAGCTAAAGAGACTGGTACTCAAGCTAACTGTCTTCCATTTTTTAAGAAATGTATTTGTATTGTTAGAGCGGCCACCACATTACTGTTGTCTTGTTACCCTTTGTTAAAGTAAACCTTTGCTGGACTATAATTGGAGAGTTTGGCTTGGTTTTTAGCACTTATGTGAGTGTGTTGTTGTAGTTGGACGTCAGATTTATTTCATATTCTTTATAATTTACACATTTCGGTTGAATGCATTTAGTTGTGCAACTGACTAGGTATCTCCCTTTCCCTTTCCCTTTCCCTAATTTGGACTAAGTAGCAATAATCTGTCAAGTGTTTTTAGTTGATTACAAAAATGCAACTTCTGTTATTCCTCAGATAAATAATCTGAATAAAATGGGCTTGATCGTGAATTAGATTATTACAATGGACAATTGTTTTATTTTCAAGCAGGGCCAGACTTAGCCTTATATTTATTTTGTATCACATTTTCCTTTTCAGACGGGTTTCAGAAATGATAGTGGATGCGTAACCAAGCCAGCCCAGTACAGCTCGATGGCTCGGCTTGGCTTAGTTTGGCTCTAACGTGTGAATCTGGCAAGATATTGTTTTTGTTCACCTCATTGCAAAAAATGATTGAGTTTACCATGCATATTAGACACATAATAAAAAGTGATTTGTCACAGTCAGTTTAGTCCTCTAACATCCTGCAGATATGCCTGTATAGGCTCAGGGATGGTTTCCCCTACCAAAATCTAGGATCAGTGTCTCTTCTCCCAATCCAAACATTATCAATTAGTGGGGACAATGTTAAACTGACCCAAGATCAGCGACTAGAGACAGCTTCACCCTAATCCCCCTAAAATAAATGGATTCGCATGACCTCTAGTAGGCCAATGTTCTGGTACTCCAATGTAGTCCATGCTCATGGCCACTGGATAGAGATAGACACATCCTCTAGTCTTTACCAAAGCCTATATATTATAGACCATCTCTGTGTCAATTGATGTGTGCTTGTTTACATGCAATAACTCACCATTCCCAACGATTTTGGCAGTATTTTAATAGAATACAGACATCTGGATACATGCTCAACAATGATCTATTAGATAAATTACATGTAAAATGTATACAGGTACCACCAACTGTCTTCTTGTCACCTCTTTATGTAGAATACCCCTGAGCTACAGTGGCACATAATCATCTGCACATCTATCACTCCAGTGTTAATGCTAAATTGTAATTATTTCACCTCTATGGCCTATTTCTTGTCGTACCTCCCTAATCGTATTACATTTGCACACACTGTACATAGACTTTTCTATTGTGCCATTGACTGTATTTTTGTTTATCCCATGTGTAACTCTGCGTTATTGTTTTTGTCGCACTGCTTTGCTTTATCTTGGCCAGGTCGCAGTTGTAAATGCGAACTTGTTCTCAACTGGCCTACCAGGTTAAATAAAGGTAAAATAAAATAAATAAATGTCCAAATCAGGTAATTATGCCGCGTTTATGCCCTATTCGGAACTAGGAAACTCGGACATTTCCGAATTGCTAATAGGTTGTGGATAAACATATGCTGGCTTCACCCCTTAGCTTGTCGGATATTTCCGAGTTTCTTAGTTCTGACTAGCATATGAACGTGGCATTAGCCCCTATGTATCGTAGAAGAAGTCCTTTAATAAATTATTATCTTTCTTTTCCGGTTTCCGGTCGGCTCCCGCCCCACTCCGCCATCATGAAGTTGTGAACCAAAAAACGAATGAGACAGAAAGGGTAAAAAAGGAAAACAATTCATGAATAACATTTATGTAATGATAAAATATGGTCGAGAGTGGAGCAAATACCGGGGTCAGCTTTAAATTGATTAACTGTTTCCCAGTCGTAATCTTCTGATTACTGGTGAGAAGACCAGGTCGTTAGCATTTTGATTGACTGCCATAGCTAATGCTAGCTAAATCGTTTGCGAATAATGGAATATCAATGAAAACAATGTGGCTCGCTCGTGTTGAATAGAGCAGAAGAGGTAACGTTAGAAAAGCGACCAATATTTCCCACCCCGGGCCAGCTAGCTAGCTCTCCAGCTAGCTACAGTGGACCCCAAAAGCCACGGTAAGACATGTCATATAAGGCTAAGGTTAGCTCTCTTGTAACGTCTCAAATACTGTCGTTCATTGGCACTGTAGCAATCATTAGCTAGCAATGCCAGCAACAGCCGTTTCGGCGATGCAAGTACCCTGCTATTCTGCGGTATACTTTTATATTGAAGATTATGACTTTGCTCGTCAATACAATTTACACGGAACGTGCATTGATACAAATGGCACTCTGATTCAGCTGACGATAGCGAACAAATTACACCCCTTGTTTTTGCAATTCGGTGTCGTATTTCTTTGGGGAGGCGAAATGTAGTTAAAATGTTGCTCTCCTCCACTGAGTGTTAAGGGGCCGTATTAAAACGGCAACGCCTTAAAGTGCAACTGAAGGCAATAAACAACTTATCTGATAGAAAATGGCCTATGTGGCATTGATATGGGTCAAACATTTGTAATGGTGTCAAAATTTACTACAAAGTGTAAATAAGATAACTCTGTTCATAAAGTCTGTCTCGTCCAAAACTGAGTTTTGTGAGTTCATCATGACTTACTTGAGGGTTGGGTTTTGATTTTGACAGTACTCCATTGTCTGCTAACATGGGATACACACCTGCAGATATTGTGCTTATGGGTGCCTAACTTTGTCTGAAAAGGGGGGGGGGGTTAGTGGTGCATTTTAAAAATCATGTTCCTGCAATTCTACACTCCTAACAGGGGGATCCATATTTATAAACAAAACACAACCATTGCTCTAAGATTTTGCCACAAATGATTTTTTAAGTGTTTTAATGACTAATCTACACCCTTCCCTGAAAATCCCACCCATAGTGATTGATTGCCAGATTTGAAACTCTACCAGTGTTGTGACTCACAAATATCTTGCTTCTCCCCTGACAATTGCTATTTCATTCTTAAAACCACACATTTTGACCAAAGATGGCGTAACAGTCGGACATGTAATTTGTCTTTGTCTTATCCCGTGTAAATAGACAGTTCATATATATTTTAATCTCACTTTTTATCTACGAACTAAATATACTTTCCTGCAACCCGCCTCACCCAATGTCGTACGGATCTGATATTTATATTCCTTATAACTGGAACTTCCATCAGGAGCTAGCCAGCTAACTAGCTATTAGTCTTTGTTAGCCATGGCTAGCGGTCTTCACCTTTTTAGCAAGGACACCAGCCAGCTTTAGCTCAGACAATACCTGCCAGTCTGCCGAGCACGGTATCAATCCAGAGAATATCGGACTGCTTCTCTCTACCACATCACCGGATTCCTGCTGCTCTGGTTCACTACACCAGCTCATCGCAGCTAGCTAGCTGCATCCGAGTGGCTACTGTTAGCTAACGACCCTGTCCCGAAGCAAGCGCCAGTTAGCCTTGAGCTAGCCTTGAGCTAGGCCCGAATACCAGCTATTTCTAGGGCTACAATACCTCTTTTGCCAATTGGCCTGAACCCTTTATTGTTGACATGGTGCCCTGCCGATCCATCACAAGCGGTCTGTTGACGTAATCGTCCGATGTGGTCTCAACAGGATTTTCTGTTGCGATGTCGCCGAAGACCCATCTGCAAGCCCTGGCCCGCTAGCTCTCTACTACGCCTAGCGTCGTAGTGACTACCGAACGGCTCCCTGACTCACCAATTGCTGCTCTATGATCACTCAGCTACACAGCTGATGCCCCCTGGATTGTTTCAATAACACGGTACCTCATTTTGTTTACCTGGCGGTCCCAGCCTCGAACTCCGGTCCTGTATGTACCCAACTGACCCGCTCTGCCCATTCATCGCCAAATACCCGTTGTTGTCTTAGCTCTCCTGATCAACACCTGTGATTTGTTTTATGCCTCTGTAATGTCAATATGCCTTGTCTACTGCTGTCTCAGCAAGTTCTTGTTTTATTTCACTGTAGAGCCCTCTGTCCAGCTCAAAATGCCTTACATAGCTCTTTTGTCCCACCCCACACACATGCGGAGACCTCACCTTACTTAACTGGTGCCTCCAGAGATGCAACCTCACTGTCACTCAAAGCCTAAGTTTACCTCTGTGGTACTCACATCCTACTATACCCTTGTCTGTACATTATGCCATAAATCTATTCTACCACACCCAGAAATCTGCTTCTTTTATTCTCTGTTCCCAACGCACTAGACGGCCAGTTCTTATAGCCGTTAGCCGTACCCTTATCCTACACCACCTCTGATGTAGAGGTTAACCCAGGCCCGGTAGCTTCCAGTACCACACCTATTCCCCAGGCGCTTTCATTTGTTGACTTCTGTAACCGTAAAAGCCTTGGTTTCAAGCATGTTAACATCAGAAGCCTCCTCCCTAAGTTTGTTTTATTCACTGCTTTTAGCACCCTCTGCCATCCCTGATGTCCTAGCTGTGTCTGAATCCTGGCTTAGGAAGACCACCAAAAATTCAGAATTTCCATTCCCAACTACAACATTTTTAACCAAGATAGAATTTCCTAAGGGGGTGGAGTTGCAATATATTGCAGAGAGAGCCTGCAGAGTTCTGTCATGCTATCCAGGTCTGTGCCCAAACAGTTGGAGCATCTTCTTTTAAAAATCCACCTTTCTAAAATTAAGTCTCTAACAAGTGGCAACAGTGATAGACCCCCCCTCAGCCCCCAGCTGTGCCCTGGACACCATATGTGAATTGATGGGTCCACGGTCAAACGACCACCCCTCATCACTGTCAAACACTCCCTAAAACACTTCTGTGAGCAGGCCTTTAAAATCGACCTGGCCCGGGTATCCTGGAAGGATATTGACCTCATCCCGGCAATGGAGGATTCCTTGTTATTCTTTAAAAGGGCTTTCCTCACCATATTAAATAAGCATGCCCCATTCAAAAAATGTAGAACTAAGAACAGATATAGCCCGTGGTTCACTCCAGACCTGACTGCCCTTGACCAGCACAAAAACATCCTGTGGCATTCTGTATTAGCATCAAATAGTCCTTGCGATATGCACATTTTCAGGGAGGTTGGCAACCTATATACACAGGCAGTTAGGAAAGCAAGGGCTAGCTTTTTCAAACAGAAATGTTCTTCCTGTAGCACAAATTCCAAAAAGGTCTGGGACACTGTAAAGTCCATGGAGAATGAGAGCACATCCTCCCAGCTGCCCACTTGCACTGAGGCTAGGAAACACTGTCACCACCGATAAATCCACTATAATTGAGAATTTCAGTAAGCATTTTTCTATGGCTGGCCATGCCTTCCACCTGGCTACCACTACCCTGGCCAACAGCTCTGCACCCCCCGCAGCAACTTGCCCCCCGCGCTTCTCCTTCACCCAAATCCAGATAGCTGATGTCCTGAAAGAGCTGGAAAATCTGGACTCCTTCAAATCAGTTGGGCTAGACAGTCTGGACCCTCTCTTTCTAAAATGATCTGCCGTAATTATTGCAATTCCTATTACAAGCCTGTTCAACCTCTTTCGTATCGTCTGAGATCCCTAAAGATTGGAATGCTGCCGCGGTCATCCCCCTCTTCAAAGGGGGAGACACTCTAGACTAGAGGTCGACCGATTTAATCGGAATGGCTGATTTAATTAGGGCCGATTTCAAGTTTTCATAACAATCGGAAATCGGTATTTCTGTGCAGCAATTTTTTAAAATGTAATTTTAAAATATTTTTTTACACCTGTATTTAACTTGGCAAGTCAGTTAACCTCTCTGAACCACCCATCCCGGATCCGGTATAATTGTCATCAGCAACGCTGAATAGCATAGCGCCACAGTCAAATAATATTACTAGAAAATATGAATATTCATGAAATCACAAGTGCAATATTGCAAAACACAGCTTAGCTTTTTGTTAATCCATCCGTCGTCTCAGATTTTGAAATTATGCTTTACAGCGAAAGCAATACAAGAGTTTGTAAGTTTATCGATCGATCGCTCGACAAAACAAGTACGCTAAGCATCAGGTAACTTGGTCACGAAAATCAGAAAAGCAATCATATGAATCGTTTACCTTTTGATCTTCGGATGTTTTCACTCACGAGACTCCCAGTTGGACAACAAATGTTCCTTTTGTTCCATAGAGATTTTTTATATCCAAATACCTCCGTTAGTTTGGTGTGTTATGCCCAGGAATCCACCGGAAAGAGCGGTCACGACAACGCAGACAAAAATTCTAAATTATATCCATAATGTCCACAGAAATGTCAAATGTTTTTTATAATCAATCCTCAGGGTGTTTTTCAAATATCTATTCGATAATATATCAACCGGGACAGTTGGCTTTTCACTAGGACCGGGAGTAACAATGGCCGCCTTTCTCTTTTGCTCACAACTCACTCTGAGCCCCCACCTATCCACTTATGCAATGTGGTCGTTCACGGTCGTTCACAAAACTATGTGTAAAGGCTGTTGACACCTTAGGGAAGCCATAGAAAAAGGAATCTGGTTGATATCCCTTTAGATGGGCAATAGGTATGCATAACAACAGAGGGGTTTCAAAAACGGGGGCACTTCCTGATTGGATTTTCTTCTTTTCTATGACGTAACAAAAGGAATAATGTAGTAACCAAAAAAGTGTTAAACAAATCAAAATATATTTTAGATTCTTCCAAGTAGCCACCCTTAACAGCTTTGCACACTCTTGGCATTATCTCAACCAGCTTCATGAGGTAGTCACGTGGAATGCATTTCAATTAACAGGTGTGCCTTGTTAATGAATTTGTGGAATTTCTTTCCCCCTTAATGCGTTTGAGCCAATCAGTTGTGTTGTGACAAGGTAGGGTTGGTATACAGAAGACCCAGAGTTACCTCTGCTGCTGAGGGTATCTTTATTAGTTACCAGCCTCAGAAATTGCAGCGAAATAAACACTTTAGAGTTCAATTAACAGACACATCTGAACATCAACTGTTCAGAGGAGTCTGCGTGAGTCAGACCTTCATGGTCGAATTGCTGTTAAGAAACCACTAACGGACACCAATATGAAGGGACTTGCTTGGGCCAAGGAACACGATCAATGGACATTAGACCGGAGGAAATCTGTCCTTTTGGTCCAAATTTGAGATTTTTGGTTCTAACCGCTGTGTCTTTGTGAGACGCAGATTAGGTGAACGGATGATCTCTGCATGTGTTCCCACCGTGAAGCAAAAATTAATTTGTCAAAAGTCGCAAAAGTAGTGTCTGTGGTTTAGACCGCCACAGTCCCTGGTCCCATAACAGATGTTCATGCAAACACATTGGGTTGAAAATATTGAAGTTACGGATGTTTTTTTTAATGTTCAGTCAATTCAAATGTAATAAATGGACCAAATAAAATGCGAAGAAATTGCTGTAGATTGTACAGAGGTCCCTGAACCAGAGCCATCTAATTAGGCTAGTCTCAACCAACAGTTGGTTTTATTCATGCACGTGCCATCGGGTGGAAGCTATTGAAGTAAAGGAATATATACTTTTTTGTATGGTTAGTCAAAGCATTAAAAAAAGACAAATATGATTGTAGAGGTCCCTGGAAATATTAGTTGGTTTGAGATGTTTGTCTTGTGGTTGCAAAGCTTTTAACCTAGTTAACACTACGTTTCAATTTAATTTTTAAGACGGCCCCTTAGTTGCAACTACACAGAATGAGCCATTGAAATTTAACTTTTTTATAAACCGAACAGCAAAAACAAGGTGTTATTGTTCGCTACCGTCAGTGGATTCAGAATAACATTTGTCATCCAGGTATGTTCAGTTTAGGAAGTATTGACGAGCATAGTTTTATATTAAAGATTAAGACTAACTACACTGCACTCCCAGCTAGCTAGATCGCTGTTGAATAAGCTTGCTGTCCTCAGGCTACTGTTGAGTGATCTGTTTGGCAGCTGTTATCAAGCCAGAGCCATCTAATTTAGCTAGCATATATTTACATGTGATTGGGTCGGATGGCTAGTACCAAGGGCTTGCGATCGGGATTGTATTGCATTTCTCTGTCGCTAGCTAGCTAAAATTAGTTGGCCAGAGAGCCTAATTTACCTGCCAAGTACAATGCAATCCCTCAGCTGTAAATACCAACAATATGTATTAGCTAGCGAACGCTAGTTAGCTGTGGCAGGTTAGCTTACTAGCTAGTGTTGGTTACAAGCATAGAGATTATGATGCACACCACCAATGCAGAAGTGAAATTGCTTAGACCCATTTCACCCACTCTTTCAATGGGGCCAGCTTTCTCCATTGTGTATGATAGCCAAATTTGAACTGTAGCTACCTATGGTCTGTAAATGTAATTAGGCTAGCTACAGTTCCTTCAAAGTATTCACACCCCTCGACTTTTTCCACATTTTGTTACAGCTTGAACTTAAAATAGATACAATTTAGATGTCACTAGCCTACACACTAGCTCATGTCAGTGGATTTTATTTTTACAAATTAATTAAAAATAAAAAGCTGAAATGTCTCAAGTCAACTATTCAACACCTTTTTATAGAAAGCCTAAATAAGGTCAGGAGTACTAATTGGCTTAAGTTGCATGGACTCTGTGTGCAGGACTAGTATTGATCATAATTTTTGAATGACTACCTCATCTTTGTACCTGACACACAGAATTATCTGTAAGGTCCCTCAGTCGAGCAGTGAATTTTAAACACAGATTCAACCACAAAGACCAGGGAGGTTTTCCAATGCCTCGCAAAGAAGAGCACCTATTGGTAGCTGGGTAACAACATAAAAAAAATGAATATCCCTTTGAGCATGTTGGAGTTAATTACACTTTTGATGGAGTATCAATACACCCAGTCACTACAACGATACAGGTGTCCTTCCTAACTTAGTTGCCAGGGGAAGGAAACCGCTCAGGGATTTCACCATGAGGCCAATGGTGACGTTAAAACAATTAGTTTAATGGCTGTGAAAGAACTGATTGTGGATCAACAATGTTTTAGCTAAGCCACAATACTAACCTTTAACGAGAGAGTGATAAGGAAGTCAAAACAGAATACAAATATTCCAAAACATGCAACCTGTTTGCAACAAGGCACTAAAGTAAAACTTTTAAAAATGTGGCAAAGCAATTTAACTTTTTGTGCTGAATACAATGTGTTATGTTTGAGGCAAATCCAACAATGCATCACTGAGTACCACTCTATATATTTACAAGCATGGTGGTGGATGCATCATGTTATGGCTATGCTTGTTATTGGCAAGAACTAGGGTTTAAGATGAAAAGAAGTGGATTTGAGCCAAACACAGGCAAATAAAGACACTGAGACAAGTTCTCCTTTCAGCAGGACAATAACCTAAAAGACTAGGCCAAACATTGAAGTTGCTTACCGAGACGACATTGAATGTTCTCGAGTGGTCTAGTTACAGTTTTGACTTTAAATTGGCTTGACAATCTATGGAGAGTCTGTCTAGCAATGCTCAACAACCAACTTGACAGATCTTTAAGAATTTAGAAAATAATAAATGGGTAAATGATGCACAATCGGGGTGTGGAAAGCTCTTAGACTTTCCCAGAAAGACTCGCTGCCAAAGGGGACTCTAACATGTATTGACTCAGGGGTGTGAGTACTTATGTAAATTAGATATTTCTGTATTTGATTTTAAAGGAATGTGGAAAAACTAATTAAAGCATGTTTTCACTCATTATGAGGTATTGTCTGTAGATGTGGCGGCAGGTAGCCTAGTGGTTAGAGTATTGGGCCAGTGACCGAAAGGTTGCTAGATCGAATTCCCAAGCTGACAAGGTAAAAATCTGTCGTTCTGCACCTGAACAAGGCAGTTAGCCCACTGTTCCTAGGCCGTCATTGTAAATACTATTGTGTTAACTGACTTGCCCAGTTAAACTAAAAACATTTAAAGTTTTATTTATAGAACAATGGTGGAATGAGTCAATGGGTATGAATACTTTCTGAAAGCACTGAATCTTGTTAGCTAGCCAGCTAGACTTCTCCTTTTTATAGGGAACCTAGAGACTTCCGTATTGTTGGACTGCCTTCAATTCATGGCCACAGGATTTTTTTGTTTGTTGCTGAATCATTGTAAGAGACAAGAGCCTGACAAAAATAAATGTCCTCCCACTGTCAACGTGTTGGTTTTCAGCAAACTTAACCTCTCTGGGATATGGCCAAAAGCCAGCCAGTGAAGAGCGTCAAATTCAAATTAATTACTATAAAATCAAACTTTCATGAAATCACACATGTAAGATACCTAATTTAAAGCTACACGTGTTGTGAATCCAGCCAACATGTCAGATTTCAAAAAGGCTTTTCGTTGAAAGCAAACGATGCTATTATCTGAGGGTAGCACCTCTGTAAACAAAGAACATATTTCAACTCTGCAGGCTCGACACAAAGCAGAAATAAAAATATAAATCATGCCTTACCTTTGACAAGCTTCTTTTGTTGGCACTCCAATATGTCCCATAAACATCACACATGGTCCCTTTGTTCAATTAATTCCGTCCTATAATATATATATATATATATCCAAAATGTACATTTATTTGGCGCGTTTGATCCAGAAAAACACTGGTTCCCACTTGCGCAATGTGACTACAAAAAATCTCAAGTTACCTGTAAACTTTGCCAAAACATTTCAAACTACTTTTGTAATACCACTTCAATTATTTTTTAAAGTAAATAATCGATAAAATGGAAGACTGACTGATCTGTGTTTCAATACAGGAGGAAAACAAACTGACGCTACCTTTCTGGTCACGCGCCACTATCTAACAGTACACTTGAAGTGACCCTTGTTTTGAACAGGGCTACTTCATTACACAAAGGAAAAACCTCAACTAATTTCTAAAGACTGTTGACATCCAGTGGAAACGGTAGGAACTGCAAGAAGGTCCCTTAGTAATCTGGATTCCCAATGAAATCCCATTGAAAAGAGTGACCTCAAAAAATAAAAATCTGAATGGTTTTTCCTCTGGGTTTCGCCTGCTACATAAGTTCTATTATACTCACAGACATGATTCAAACAGTTTTAGGAACTTCAGTGTTTTCTATCCAACTCTACTAATAATATGCATATCTTCTGAGGATGAGTAGCAGGCAGTTGAATTTGGGCATGCATTCCATTCGGATGTGAAAATACTGCCCCCTGTCATCAAGAAGTTAACACGTGTAAATATTTGAACATAAGATTCAACAACTGAGACATAAACTGAACAAGTTCCACAGACATGTGACAAACAGAAATTGAATAATGTGTCCCTAAACAAAGGGGGGGTCAAAAGTGAGTGTCAATGCAGCTGGTGACCACACCAGATACTAAGTACTACAGTGCGTCTCCTCACGGACTGCACCAGATTTGCCAGTTCTTGTTGTGAGATGTTACCCCGCTCTTCCACCAAGGCACCTGCAACTTCCCGGACATTTCTGGGGGGAATGGCCCTAGCCCTCACCCTCCAATCCAACAGGTCCCAGATGTGCTCAATGGGATTGAGGAGATTGAGGTCCAGTTTCTTCGCTGGCAATGGCAGAACACTGACATTCCTGTCTTGCAGGAAATGGTGCCCAGAACGAGCAGTATGGCTGGTGGCACTGTCATGCTTGAGGGTCATGTCAGGATGAGCTTGCAGGAAGGGTACCACGAGGGTGGAGGATGTCTTCCCTGTAACGCACAGCGTTGCGATTGTCTGCAATGACGACAAGCTCTGTCCGACGATGCTGTGACCCACGGCCCCAGACCATGATGGACTCTCCACCTCCAAATCAATCCCGCTCCAGAGTACATGCCTAGCTGTAACGCTCATTCCTTCGACGATAAACGCAAATCTGACCATCACCCCTGGTGAGACAAAACCGTGACTCGTCGGTGAGGAGCACTTTTTGCCAGTCCCATCTGGTCCAGCGACAGTTGGTTTGTGCCCATAGGCGACAGTGAAGTCTGGTGAGGACCTGCCTTACAACAGACCTACACGCCCTCAGTCCAGCCTCTCTCAGCCTATTGCGGACAGTCTGAGCACTGATGGAGGGATTGTGCGTTCCTGGTGTAACTTGGGCAGTTGTTGCCATCCTGTACCTGTCCTGTAGGTGTGATGTTCGGATGTACCGATCCTTTGCAGGTTTTACACATGGTCTGCCACTGCGAGGACGATCAGCTGTCTGTCCTGTCACCCTGTAGCGCTGTCTTAGGCATCTCACAGTACGGACATTGCAATTTTTTGCCCTGGCCACATCTGCAGTCCTCATTCCTCCTTGCAGCATATCTAAAGCACGTTCACACAGATGATCAGGGACCCTGGGCATCTTCTTTTGCTGTTTTCAGTCAGTTGAAAGTAGAGTTTGACTGATCATGATTTTTCAACGCAGATACCGATTATTGGAGGACCTAATAAGCCGATATCGATTTATCGGCCCTTTTTAAAAGAAATATATATATTTTTGTATCAATTTATTTAGAAAATGTATTTTATTTGTAATTATGACAATTACAACAATACTGAATGAACACTTATTTTAACTTAATATAATGTGTCAATAAAATCAATTTAGCCTGAAATAAATAATGAAACGTTCCATTTGGTTTAAATAAATCAAAAACAGTGTTGGAGAAGAATGTAAAAGTGCAATATGTGCCATGTAAGAAAGCTAATTTTAAGTTCCTTGCTCAGAACATGAGAACATATGAAAGCTGGTGGTTCCTTTTTAATGAGTCTTCAATATTCCCAGGTATGAAGTTTTAGGTTGTAGTTATTATAGAAATGTTGGACTATTTCTCTCTACCATTTGGATTTCATATACTGTTGACTATTGGATGTTCTTATAGGCACTTTAGTATTGTCAGTGTAACAGTATAGCTTCCGTCCCTCTACTCGCTCCTCCCTGGGCTCGAACCAGGAACACAACAACAGCAGCCACACTCGAAGCAGCGTTACCAATGCAGAGCAATGGAAAACCACAACTAGTCTCAGCGAGTGACTTTTGAAACGCTATTAGCGCACACCCCGCTAACTTGCTAGCCATTTCACATTGGTTACACCAGCCTCATCTCGGGAGTTGATAGGCTTGAAGTCATAAACAGTGCAATGCTTGACGCACAACAAAGAGCTGCTGGCAAAACGCACGAAAGTGCTGTTTGGATGAATGCTTACGAGCCTGCTGCTGCCTACCACCGCTCAGTCAGACTGCTCTATCAAATCATAGACTTAGTTATAACATAACACACAGAAATACGAGCCTTAGGTCATTAATATAGTCGAGTCCGGAAACTATCATCTCGAAAACAAGACGTTTATTATTTCAGTGAAATACGGAACCATTCCGTATTTCATCTAAGGGGTGGCATCCATTAGTCTCAATATTGCTGTTACATTGCACAACCTTCAATGTTATGTCATGATTTACGTAAAATTCAGGCAAATTAGGCGGCCCAAACTGTTGCATATACACTGACTCTGCGTGCAATGAACACAAGAGAAGTGACACAATTTCACCTGGTTAATATTTCCTGCTAACCTGGATCTCTTATAGCTAAATATGCAGGTTTAAAAATATATACTTGTGTATTGATTTTAAGAAAGGCATTGATGTTCATGGTTAGGTACACATTGGAGCAACAATACGCACCGCATCGATTATATGCAACGCAGGACACGCTAGATAAATTCGTAATATCATCAACCATGTGTAGTTAACTAGTGATTGATTTGTATTTTATAAGAAGTTTAATGCTAGCTAGCAACTTACCTTGGCTTACTGCATTCGCCTCACAGGCTGTCTCCTCTTGGAGTGCAATGAAAGGCAGGTGGTTAAAGCATTGGACTAGTTAACCGTAAGGTTGCAAGTTCAAATCCCTGAGCTGACAAGGTGAAAATCTGTCGTTCTGTCCCTGAACGAGGCAGTTAACCCACCTTTCCTAGGCCGTCATTGAAAATAAGAATGTTAACTGATTTGCCTAGTTAAATAAAGATTAAATAAAGGTGTAAAAAAATAATAATAATTGGTTAAATCGGTGTCCAAAAATACCTATTTCCGATTGTTATGAAAACTTGAAATTTGCCCTAATTAATCGGCCGACCTCTAGTTGAAAGGCCTCTTTAGTGTCCTAAATTTTCATAACTGTGACCTTAATTGCCTACCTTCTACAAGCTGTTAGTGTCTTAACGACCGCTCCACGTTCATTAATTGTTAATGGTTCATTGAACAAGCATGGGAAACTGTGTTTAAACCCTTTACCATGAAGATCTGTAAAGTTATTTGTGTTTTTACAAGTTATCTTTGAAAGACAGGGTTTTGATAAAGGGAGGTTTATTAGACAGATAAATAGTCATTGAAAAACAAGGACTAAAAGAGATCTGCAACTGCTGTGTGTTCGATTTATGGTGTAAGAATTGTAAAAATGCATGCAGACCTAGCCATCTTGTTACAGTGCCATCAGAAAGTTCACACCCTTTGACTGGGATTAAAATGGATTTAATTGTCATTTTTTCAACAATGAAAATAATCTAATGTCAAAGTGGAGAAAATGTCTAACATTTGTAAAAAATAAGATCTAGATTAGATCAGTATTCAACCCCCTGAGTCAATGCATGTTAGAATCACCTTTGGCAGAAATTACAACTGTAAGTTTTTCCAGATAAGTCTCTAAGAGCTTTCCACACCTGGATTGTGAAACATTCGCCATTTTTATGATTTTCAAAATACTTCAAGCTCTGTAATATTGGTTGTATGTCATTGTTAGTGTTGGGTTCTAATTTTAAAGTAAAGACCGTAAAGACAACACTAGATGGCAATTTTCAGGCCTTGCCATTGATTTTCAAGTCAAAACTGTAATTTTGAACTCGGGAACAGTTACTGTCCTCTTGGTAAGCAACTCCAGTGTATATTTGGGCTTGTGTTGTAAGATCATTGTCCTGCTGAAGGGGGAATTCATCTCCCATTGTCTGGTGGAAAGCAGACTGAACTCAGTTTTCCTCTAGGATTTTGCCTGTGCTTAGCTCCATACCATTTAAAAAAAATGTTTTTATCCTGAACTCCCCATTCCTTAACAATTACAAGCATACCCACAACCAATTTGTAAGTCGCTCTGGATAAGAGCGTCTGCTAAATGACTTAAATGTAATGTAAATGTAACATGATGCAGCCACCACAATGCTTGAAAATGTGGACAGTGGTACTCAGTAATGTGTTGGATTTGCCCCGAACATTACACTTTGTATTTTGGACTTAAAGTTGAATGCTTTGCCAGTTTATTATGTGACTTGTTAAGCAAATGTTTACTCCTGAATTTATTTAGGCTATCCATAACCAACGTTTTGAATATTTAATGACTGAAGACATTTGAGCTTTTATTTTTAATACAATTTAAAAACAAATCTGAATTCCACTTTGACATTGTGGGGTATTGTGTATAGTCCAGTGACACAATCTCAATGTAATATTTTTATTCCGGCTCTAACACAACAACATTTAGAAAAAGTCAATGGGTGTTAATAGTTCCTTAAGTCACTGTGTGGTCTTGTATCTAAAATGTTTCTTGTTTATAATCTCCAACATCAAATTGTGTCCTCATGACATGCAGGTGTGGCTAATATCAAATTCCTCTTGTATTCATGTTTGCCCACAGATTTGTCTTTGGTGGGGTGCAGGCATGCACCCAAATTAGCAACTGGGATGCCATTGCCAACACCAACATGAACATATTCGATTGAAAACAATTGAAGGATTTTGGCGTTGGGCAACAGAGCTAGGAAGGGGCAACCCCATCCTTCATAATGGTAGGGGAAACACTGTATTAACCTAAATGCATTTCACCAAAACACATGCTCCTGAAATGATTTAGATGTGTGTAGTATTATTATTCATTGTAGCACACAAGTTAATATTTTGTATTTCCTTCATCCTATACCTGTTGTGGTTGAATGCAAGAAATGGACTGTGGCTGACCTGGGTTCAATTTCACATTGGTCTATTATCCTATTTGTTTTCTTCTTTCAAATACTCTGAGCATTTTATTTGATTGGGCCTGTCTGCCTGGAGTGACAGAAATGGGTTGGTTAGTTTTTTCACTTTTGGGACTGTTGTGGATAATTTTACACAAGGAAACTCGAAGTCAATCTTAAATGAATCATTGTTTGCCAGTTCACTGGAGAGGTTCCAACAAACTAAATGCACCATAGTGAACGTCTGTCAGAAGCACTAATGGGGCAGTCCCATTTGTTTTCTCTTATATACTGAAGACAAGTCATATTTGCATGATTTTAGCTTATTCATTAATCGTTAACATTTGCTTCATTCATGTGACCAACCAATACTGGGTCATGCGTGTGACAGACCAATACCTCACGAGGCTTCTTTAAGCTGACACCTTGAAACTGAGATCTCAAAACAAGGGTCTGGGTGTACTGCCAAATTGAAAATACTGATAGTGAGGGTTTGTTCAGTCAGTCACTTGCATGAACACAAACTGTTATTAGAAAAACATAACATTTTCCATCACAGGACTATTCCGTAGACGGTTTGGTTGTTTATAGCAACAACCGACACGTGGGGCATAACAGCCAGAGTTAGATGGTTGACGATGTAAACTATATTTAGTCCAAATGTTTATTGAAAACAAATAGGTTGTTGAATTGTTGGTTAGCTTGCAAATTTGAACCATATTTGCAACGACATGAAAGCAGTCAAAACATCTCAGAACAAGACTAGCTGAAACAAAACACCTATGATTCCCCACATCGCAGCTTCTTGTCATTGTTGCAATCTGACTGTTCAGACTCATAACAAAGCACAGTTTCTTGCCACATTGATGCGAGTGGATAAGTTGTGATGTTGTCAAGCCAACCCATCTATTGGTTCCACAGGGATTGACAAAGGTCTGAAAGGCACTCACCCAACGAGCAAGTCTAGGTTTTTTTTGGTTGCCTGAAGATTAAGATTGGGGCGGCAGGAAGCCTATTGGATAAGAGCATTGGGCCAGTAACCAAAAGGTCACTGGTTCGAATCGCTGAAACAAGGTGAAAAATGCCCTTGAGCTATGCACATAACCCTAATTGATCCTGTAAGTCACTTTGGATAGGAGTGTCTGCTAAATGACTCGGAGGTATAAAAAAAAATTAACGCAGCGATGGGACAAGACTGTAACTACCAATTTAGAATTAACGAAATTGGGGAGAAAAAGTGGTAAAAATACATTACCAAACAAAAATCAGCGCAACATGCAACAATTTCTACAATTTTACTGTTAGAGTTTATATAAGGAAATCAGTCAATTTAAATAAATGAATTAGGCCCAAATGTATGGATTTTACGTAACTGGGAATACAGATATGAATCTGTCACAGATACTTAAAAAAAAAAAAGGTTGGTGCGTGGGATCAGAAAACCACTCAGTATCTGGTGCAACACATCTCCTTTGCATAGAGTTGATCAGGCTGTTGATTGCTGCCTGTGGAATGTTGTCCCACTCAATGGCTGTGCGAAGTTGCTGGTTGTTGGCAAGAACTGGAGCACACTGTCGATCATGAGTATCCCAAACATGCTCAATGGGTGACATGTCTGGTGAGTATGCAGGCCATGGAAGAACTGGGATGTTTTCTGCTTCCAGGAATTGTGTACAGATCCTTGCGACATCCGAAGGAGATGCTGAAACATGAGGTGCTGGCGGTGGATGAATGGCACTTAAATGGGCCTCAGGATCTCATCACGGTATCTCAGTGCATTGGTATTGTCATTGATAAAATGCAATTAGCTTATATCTGCCCGTACCATAACCCCAACGCCTCCATGGGGTACTCTGTTCACAAAGTTGACATCAGCAAACTGCTCACCCACACGAAGCCATACATCATTATGCGGTTTTGAGGTGGTTTGGCCATACTGCCGAATTCTCTGAAGTGAAGTTGGAGATGGCTTATGTAGGAAAAATTAACATTAAATTATGTCAACAGCTCTGGTGGACATTCCTGCAGGCACCATGCCAATTGCACACTCCCTCAACTTGAGACATCTGTGGCATTGTGTTGTGACACACCTTCACATTTGAGAATGGCCTTTTATTATTCCCAGCACAAGGTGCACCTGTGTAGTGATCATGCTGTTTAATCAGCTTCTTTATACGCCAAACCTGTCAGGTGGATGGATTATTTTGGCAAAGGAAACGTGTACGACAACTTGTTCCAGACAATATCCGTCAACTTCGCACAGCCATTGCAGAGGAGTGGGACAACATTCCACAGATCACAATGAACAGCCTGATCAACTACATTTGCTAAATAAACTAAAGTAGCAAAGTACATAACAATAACGAGGTTATATACAGGGGATACAGAGTCAATGGGTGTGGTTACAGGTTAGCCGAGGTAATTTGTACATGTAGGTACGGGTGTAGTGACTATGCATTGATAATAAACGAGTAGCAGCAGTGTAAAAACAAAGGGGGGGGGGTCAATGTAAATGGTCTGGGTGCCCGTTTTTGATACATTTTTCAGCATTCTTATTGCTGGTGGTAGAAGCTGTTAAGGAGCCATTTGGACCTAGACTTGGCGCTCCGGTACTGCTTGCCATGCGGTAGCAGAGAGACTGTGCCAATGCAGATACCGAAGTTACAGAAAGCAAGGTACAAAACAGAGAACTTGGCAAACAAGTCATTAGTGGTAGGCGTGGAGGCCGCCATCTTTATGCACGTCCGATATTCAAAGGCTTTGAGGAACATTTTAATTTCTCTTTTGGAATTGAAATGGAATTCATTGCAATCCTGACATGTGGCTACATTTCAATGCAGACAAACTTATGCTCAAAGCCTCATACTGGTGTGTGTGTGTTCGTTCAGGCGCTGGCCATGCCGTCCAGTGTGCGGGCCGGGAGCCTGAAGGACCCAGAGGTAGCTGAGCTCTTCTACAGAGATGACCCTGAGAAGCTGTTCACCGACTTGCGGGAGATCGGCCACGGCAGCTTCGGAGCGGTCTACTTTGTAAGAAAGGGGGCATCTGTGGACTTGGCTTAAGTGGGCAAATGGGTGCATCTCACTCACTAGTTGTTTATTTTGTGTCCCTTTTTGGGAGATGATTTCTTAGAATGGATGAGCTGTAGTATAGAAATATTTGTCACTTGGTACTGCATACATTTTTACTAAACACTCCTAAATAATACCCAGTACAGTATTTGGTACACAGTAAAAACTTGTAGTAGGGGAATTCGGGCATAACTTCAGTGATGGATGCATGAGAACTGGGAAGAGAAATGGAATGGGTATCGAAAGGGTGTTGATAAGATGAAGGGTGAAATGACAGGGAGGCAGCCACTAGGCTAGGTAAAGACAAGTGAAGGATGAAAGGTGGGTAGTTATGGGTAAAAAGGTAGCACAGGGTAAGCGATTGGTTGAAGGATGAGAGGTCCTTTTTAAATAGATGGTGTTAGTGACTAGTGAAGGATGGAGGGAGAAAGGAGTGTAAAAGAGGTGAAGCTGTAGTATATCAATTTGTCTGCGCCTGCACTTGATGATATTTGTGTGGCCAGTGTCCACTGTTAGCATGATTAGAAATGTATTTATTTTAACCCTTCCTTACCCCCTATTCCTTACATTAGGCACATGACATTCGCACCAATGAAGTGGTGGCCATTAAGAAAATGTCCTACGGTGGCAAGCAGTCCAATGAGGTAGGAACACAGATTGAGTAATGGTAAAATGTACCTTGTTATAAAAAAAGTGTTCACTACATTTGCCATCTGTTGCAATGGTGTAGGCCAAGTTTTTAATGTTTTCAAGCTCCCTCTTTCTCTCTTATGAAGAAATGGCAGGATATCATCAAAGAAGTGAAGTTTCTCCAGAAACTGCACCACCCCAACACTGTGGAGTACAGAGGTTGCTACCTGAGAGAGCACACAGCATGGGTAAGTGAAGCACTTCTTTAACTGAAACATGGTACCCTATTCCCTCTACAGTGTACTACTTGTGGGTCCCATGGGGCTCTGGTCAAAAGTAGTGCACTATATAGGGAATAGGGTGCCATTTAGTATTGACACATGAACTAAGGGTCACTGACAAATTAACTTTCACTCATTGGTTATTGATGTTTTCAGTCAGCCCCTATTCACTCCCTTCCCCTTGGCCCTAACCCTTCAGTGTTGGCAGATCTGAAGGGTCTGCATAGGTGAAAGCGGTGTAGTTGAGGAGCTTCCATCATATTTCATCCACCTTACAAATATGCAAACATTGAAGTGGCCAAGGGGATGGTGTAGGGAATACATTTTGACCAGCTCTCCATCACGCCCCCCCCCTTCTTGCTCCATATGTTAACCTCCTCTCTCTCTCCGTCATTCTCTTAGCTGGTAATGGAGTATTGTTTGGGTTCAGCCTCTGACCTACTGGAAGGTGAGTAGAAAACAACTAGATGGTTTAAGTTCACGTTCAAACAAGTACTTCATGTGATGTACACTGGGGTGGTGGAAGTAAACCAGTGTTGTGTTCATTAGGCACGTAATGGTAGAAAACTAACTGAAACTGGGAGGGACAACCTGGATTTGTGGTCAAATAAGAGATGCTTATTTTCATTCTGTTGCAAAAGGTTTTTGTTGTGTGTGCCCTAATGAACACGACCAAGCCGTCAAATAATGAGTGTTTAACTGTTCATTTTGTCTCCCTCTGTGCGTAGTCCACAAGAAGCCCCTCCAGGAACAGGAGATCGCAGCCATCACCCACGGTGCATTGCAGGGCCTGGTGTATCTTCATTCTCACAACATGATTCACAGGTGAGAGAACTTCTCTCCTCCCCCACATGATGGGACGGGAAGGGAAAAAAGAGAGAATGAAAGAAATGTAATCCAAACAAGCTCTCATTGTTGAATGGGAGGTGTGTCATGTATGTTTTAACCCTCTTTATCTATCCCTTTCTGTCTTGGTCTCTCTCTGTCTGCATGTCTCTTTCTCTCTCTCATTCTATTTCTCTTGCTCTCTTTCCCTCGCTTCTTCCTTTCCCGTCTTTTTTCTCTCTCTCCTTCCAATTAAGGCTTTATTGGCATAGAAAATATTACCATATATATTACCATATACATTGCCAAAGAGAACAGAACCTATAATATTGACTTATTGACTTAAAATATATATATATTTATTTACTGACTTAATATTATTGAGTCAATGATGTCAATTAATAATAAGAAACAGAATACTCAATGAATAATAATGGTGTCTCCCCCCCACACTTTCTCTCCAGGGATGTGAAGGCTGGTAACATCTTGCTGACCGAGCCTGGCCAGGTGAAACTGGGTGATTTTGGCTCAGCCTCCATCATTGCCCCGGCCAACTCGTTCGTGGGCACACCCTACTGGTGAGACACTGGTCTCCTCTGTTGTTTCTATGGTCATTATTGTAAGATTGTCATCAATAAATTTGGCAATGGCGATATGATCCACAAGTAGGACAAAATACCAAGGATGTGTCCCAGATGGCGCCATAAATACTGCCACTACAACAGAGGCCCTTGTCAGAAGTAGTGCACTATATAGGGAATAGAGCACCGGTCCGCGGGGTGGGCCGACCGGTGCCCTATTGATGACAGCTTTACACACTCTTGGCATTCTCTCAACCAGCTTCACCTGTAATGCTTTTCCAACAGTCTTGAAAGAGTTCCCACATATGCTTTACACTTGTTGGCTGCTTTTCCTTCACTCTGCGTTCCAACTCATCCCAAACCATCTCAATTGAGTTGAATTTGTGTGATTGTGGAGGCCAGGTCATCTGATGCAGCACTCCACCGCTCTCTTTCTTGGTCAAATAGTCCTTACACAGCCTGGAGGTGTGTTGGGTCATTGCTCTGTTGAAAAACAAATAATAGTCCCACTAAGCGCAAACCAGATTAGGTATTTTATTAGGTTTGCTGTTTTATTTGAGCAATATGAGATGAAAATAACTTCCATGCAATAAGGGCTTTGTATAATACTGTACGCTTTCTTGAATTTGTTCTGGATTCGGGGACTGTGAAAAGACCCCTGGTGGCATGTCTGGTGGGATAAAGTGTGTGTGCCAGAGCTGTTGGGATGGCGTATCACTGCAGAATGCTGTGGAAGCCATGCTGGTTAAGTGTGCCTTGAGTTCTAAATAAATCACTGACAGTGTCACCAGCAAAGCACCATCACACCTCCATGCTTCACGGTAGGGACCACAGGCGGCGATCACCCGTTCACCTACTCTGCGTCTCACAAAGATACGGCGGTTGGAACCAAAAATGAAACATTGGGACTCATCAGACCAAAGGACTGATTTTCACCGGTCTAATGTCCATTCCTCGTGTTTCTTGGCCCAAGCAAGTCTCTTCTCATTGGTGTCCTTTTGTAGTGGTTGCTTTGCAGCAATTTGACCATGAAGGCCTGATTCATGCCGTCTCTCCTCTGAACAGTTGATGTTGAGATATCTGTTACTAGAACTCTGAAGCGTTTATTTGAGCTGCAATTTCTGAAGCTGGTAACTCCTAACTTACCCTCCGCAGCAGAGGTAACTCTGGGTCTTCCTTTCCTGTGGCGGTCCTCATGAAAGCCAGTTTCAACATAGCCCTTGATGGTTTTTGCGACTGCACTTGAAGAAACATTCACAGTTCTTGAAATTTTCCGCATTGACTGACCTTCATGTCTTAAAGTATTGATGGACAGTTGTTTCTCTTTGCTTATTTGAGCTGTTCTTGCCGTAATATGCACTTTTACCAAATAGGGCTTTCTTCTGTATACCACCCCTACCTTGTCACAACAGATTGGCTCAAACGCATTAAGGAAACAAATTAACTTTAACAAGGCACACCTGTTAATTGAAATGTGACTACCTCATGAAGCTGGTTGAGAGAATGTGCAAAGCTGTCATCAAGGCAAAGGGTGGCTACTTTGAAGAATCTTAAATATAAAATATATTTTGATTTGTTCATTTTTGGTTACTACATGATTCCATATGTGTTATTTCATAGTTTTGATGTCTTCACTGTTAATCTACAATGTAGAAAATAGTAAAAACAAAGAAACCCTTGAATGAGTAGTTGTCAACTTTTGACTGGTACTGTGTGTGTACTACATTTATTTAAAGGAACTCAGTCCGGCTTTCAACTTACTTTTGAGAGTTATAGTAGTAGAATGCATTAGGTGTAATTTAGAAATGTAGTACTGCATCAGTTTTCTGCTTGTCATGTCAGTTATTACATACCTTAAGGATCTTGTTTTTATAGCCCATAGATTTAGTTGTAATGTTTGAGTCACTCATATCACATGAACATACATTAGACATTAAATCTGTAGAATTGCAGGAAATAAGCTTTAAAGCAACAAAATGTTCTCTCCACCAACGAGAGGTGTGAACAGTTTGTCATGAACAGTGCTTGTGCCCATAGAAATAGATGTGGCGAACAGGGGGGGTGCAGTATGTTCTTCAATGCTGGAAGGGGGGGGGGGGGGGGGGGGATTGGGAACACCTGGTATAGGAGGTGTACACATGGAATTCTTTCCTATATATTGCACTACTTTCTACCAGTGCCCATTGTTGGGAATAAATTGCCATTTGGTATACAGAAATAGTGGTCTCACACTGGCTTCGATGCGTTTTACCTCCGTACAGGATGGCTCCTGAGGTGATCCTGGCCATGGACGAGGGCCAGTACGACGGCAAAGTGGATGTGTGGTCACTGGGCATTACCGCCATAGAGCTGGGTAAGCTAAGCACAGGCCATATAATACACATGTTCACAAGCTTTTAAGGTCTATGTACTGTATACCTATTCTGATATGTTTTTGCGTACTATTAGTTTTCTTGCCAATACTTTGTTCTTCATTGAGCTTGCATGGCACAATGGAACAAATTGCCTAGTCCCTGAAGTGACAAACTGAGCCTTTTGGCACTTTGGGCAAGCACAAACAAAACGCTTGATTTATTTTTGTAAAATACAGTCTCATAGTTGTTTTAACTGTGTTTCCTGTGTGATCGGTCCAGAGGAGTTCCGATTTATGCGATAGCAAGGTGTGGGGTAAACAGAGGAAGAGTTGGATTTTTATGTTTCAATAATCTACATTACTTTTGTGTGTATATATATATATATATATATATAGTGTAAATATGTGGACACCCCTTCAAATTAGTAGATTAGGATATTTGTCAAACAAGCATACAGCAATGCAATCTCCATAAATAAACATTTCTAGAAGAATGGTCGACTAGCTCAGTGACTTTCAACATGGACCCGTCATAGGATGACACCTTTCCGACAAGTCAGTTCGTCAAATTTGTGCCCTGCTACAGCTGGCACTGGTAAACTGTAAGTGTTGTTATTCTGAAGTGGAAACGTCAAGGAGAAACAACGGCTCAGCTGCCTAGTGGTAGGCCACACAAGCTCACAGAAGGCGACCAGCGAGTGATGTAGCGCGTAAAAATCATCTATCCTCGGTTACAACGCTCACTACTGAGTTCCAATCTGCCTCTGGAAGCAATGTCAGCACAATAACTGTTTGTCTGGAGCTTCATGAAATGGGATTCCGTGGCCGAGCAGCCACACACAAGCTTAATATCACAATGTGCAATGTCAAGCGTCGGCCGGAGTGGTGTATAGATCACCGCCATTGGACTCTGGAGCAGTGGGAACGCGTTCTCTGGTGTGACGAATCACGCTTCACCATCTGGCAGTCGGACGGATGAATCTGGATTTGGCGGATGCCAGGAGAACGCTACCTGCTCCAATGCATAGTGCCAACTGTAAAGTGTGGTTGAGGAGGAATGATGGTCTGGGACTGTTATTAATGGCTTGGGATTGGCCCCTTAGTTCAAATTAAGGGAAATCTTAACACTACAGCATACAATGACATTCTAGACATTTACATTACATTTAAGTCATTTAGCAGACGCTCTTATCCAGAGCGACTTACAAATTGGTGCATTCACCTTATGACATCCAGTGGAACAGCCACTTTACAATAGTGCATCTAAATATTTTAAGGGGGGGTAGGGGGAGTGAGAAGGATTACTTTATCCTATCCTAAGTATTCCTTAGAGGTGGGGTTTCAGGTGTCTCCGGAAGATGGTGATTGACTCCGCTGTCCTGGCGTCGTGAGGGAGTTTGTTCCACCATTGGGGAGCCAGAGCAGCGAACAGTTTTGACTGGGCTGAGCGGGAACTGTACTTCCTCAGTGGTAGGGAGGCGAGCAGGCCAGAGGTGGATGAACGCAGTGCCCTTATTTGGGTGTAGGGCCTGATCAGAGCCTGGAGGTACTGAGGTGCCGTTCCCCTCACAGCTCCGTAGGCAAGCACCATGGTCTTGTAGCGGATGTGAGCTTCAACTGGAAGCCAGTGGAGAGAGCGGAGGACAATTCTGTGCTTCCAGCTTTGTGGCAACAGTTTGGGGTAGGCCCTGTCCTGTTTCAGCATGACAATGCCTTCGTGCAAAAGGTGGGGTCCATACAGAAATGGTTTGTTGAGATGGGTATGGAAGAACTTGACTGGCCTGCACAGAGCCCTGACCTGAACCCCATCAAACGCCTATGGGATGAATTTGAATGCCAACTGTGAGCCAGGTCCTAATTGCCCAACATCAGTGCCCGACCTCACTAATGCTGTCATGGCTGAAGGGAAGCAAGTCCCCGATGCAATATTCTTACATCTAGTGGAGGCTGTTATAGCAGCGAAGAGGGGACCAACTTCATATTAATGCCCATGATTTTTAGAATGAGATGTTCGATGAGCAGGTGTCTACATACTTTTGGTCATGTAGTGTATTTCATGTTCACAGAATGTCACAACGCCAGTTCATGAAAGGGGAAACTAAATCCAAGCCCGGTTCATAGCACTTCACTTACAAACTAAAGATAATTTCGATAATCACCAAATGAGTTTCTCTTGTGGCTAAACTTGTCACTCTCAATGTCCTTTTGTTCTAGATTCTTCTTTGTTCTTTCTCCCCCGCGGGTCTCCATTGTTTTCCTATTTTTCTCATGCGTAATTTCCTCCGTCCCTTCACCTGCACCGGTAATAAGGGGTGTGATGTTGGGGATTCCCAGAACGGCCCCGCCCTTCTGAATATCCTTGGCCCCCAAGCCTCTGGATGGTTGAAACACTCCCGTCCTCAGAATCAACACAGCAGGTTGAGCACCAGCCGCGACTAGGGCGTCGTGGCAGGATAGCATGTCTGTTTTTGTGATGGACCCCGGATCTATAGATGATAGAGAAGTTAAATGGTTGCAACCATCTGGTTACCCTACAGTTCTATTTTATTTGTTTTGTGAGATGCCTCGACTTCCCAACCCAGCATATCTTACCCCCACTGACAATTTTCTGTTGCGCAGCAGGGATTCTGTAAGGCCCTAAATTCACTCTTGCCTGGCTCCGTGTATATATGATGCAGGATGAGATCTGTATTCCCTGGGAGAGCTAAGAATATCTCCCAGCGTCGGTTCACTAGGGCCTGTAGGTCCTGCTCTTGCTTGTGCGTCAGCGACTTCCCCACCTGCACCTCTGTCAAGGGTTGATCTTGTTGGGCTGCGGGAAGGGAGAAGAACATTTTCCATTTCTCTTGTGGTACTCCTTCATAAGGTTGGTGTAGCTGTTCAGATTTTCTCCTACCTGTCTGCCAAACAGTAATTTACAGGTGATAATTGTACCGATACTTCATATGGACCTCTCCATTGCTTTAAAAACCTATGTTCAGCTTTCAGAATTAAAAGGAGTACCGTATCTCCTACATTAACTTTGGGGCTGGAAAGTCCTGTTGTAGGCTGTCGGTTGCGCTTGCTGCTCCCCCTCCATGTGTTCCTTCACTGTTGGCCACACTGCGGCCGTCCGTTCTCGCACTAAGGTGGCATGTTCAGTCAGTTCTGTGGGGACTCAGCTGAGCTTCCCATGCCTCCTTGTTGAGGTCCAGGATCCCTCGGCACGGCCTTCCATATAAGTTTGAATGGGGAGAAGCCCGTTGACGACTGGTGCACCTCCCTAAGAGCAAACAGAGAGTTAATAACATGTCCCAGTTCCTCCCGTCCTGTTTCAATGTTGTTTTTTAACATTGACCTAACTGTTTTATTTAAGCGTTTGCATAAACCATCTGAGGATGATATACACTCGTGCGTATCTGTTTCACCTGGTACAAGGCACACAAAGCTTTCGTTATGCGGTACATGAACAGGGTCCCCTGATTGGTCAAAATAGAGGAGAGTAGGCTGACTCGGAAAACATTTGAAACTCTTTAGAAAATCCTTCTAGTGGATAAATTGCGCATGGGAATGGGTTTGGGGTAGTGTCTGGCATAATCGATTACCACCTGTATATATTTGTGCCCCTGGACTGATTTTGGAATATGACCAACCAGAGCCATAGCTACCCACTCTGAGGGCATTTCGATGATGGAGGGGGATGAGCATTTCTTTTGTGCTCTGGTGCAGGCTTGAGGTGGTTCTGTTTAGTCTCTGGGTATGTGCCACTGGGTATATGCACGTGTCCCCATAGATACATGAGACTGACCTCTGTTCCTGACACACATCTCCCTCCTGTACTAAGTGTAACAGAACAAGGGTAATCCTACTAGCTGAGTCGAGCACCCCTTCTGCGTCCTGTCCTTGGATTTCCACAGGCTGGGGCTCCCTCTGCGGTCTAACACTGTGGGTATAGATTACATGGATGCACTCCATTTTACCGGAGGCATGGATTCATCATTAAGGGGACACTGCCATTGTTCCTGCCTTTCTAGGGAGTCTTTCCTCGCCACCATGCTCTTGCTTCTACATCTGCATTGCTTGCTGTTTGTGGTTTTATGCTGGGTTTCTGTATATCACTTTGACACGGGCTGATGTAAAAAAAACTATTCAAATCAATTTGATTGATTGAAGTATAGCTGAGCTCCCTACCTCGGAAACACTCTCTCACTGACCTTAGTTGGATACCTCCTTGGTGTTTGTTCAGCGAATGGTCCATGGGGCTCTCTCGCCTCTGGTTCAGGTCTGCCCTGGGGCCTTTCCGGCGGCCTCTTCAGACTGGGCATTGGTACTGGAGCGGACCATCTCTGCTCCAGACGTGCGCACCAGCTCCGTGGTGGCTTGGCAAGTCTCTATTAGCTGAACCAGCTGATCTGCTGTCTGGGGGTTGCCTTGCCATGCCACTCCGGTGGGAGCTTTCCATCACCAGTTTTTAGATGACTGTTCCAGATCCTTTTTTGTTGTTGGTTCAAGTCAACCTTGGTCAGCTGTATTAGTTGGTGCATTTAGGCTCTCTCTGATGCATTGCTATCGAAGGTCCACGCGTGGAAGCGTTTAGTGTGCGCTCGTGGATTCGGACAGTAACGAGAAGATTTCAGCCTTTAATTTATTGTAGTCCTCTGCTTCTGCAGGACCCAGGTCGAAATATGCAGCCTGCGCACGCCCAGACTGAGAGGGAGCCAGCCTCCCTGCCCACCGCTGCGGGGCCCGTCCTCTTACTGCTGACCTCTCGAATGAAAGCAGATAGACCTCATTGTCATCCTGGTCTTGTCGCCTAGGTATTTGGGTCCCCACTCCAGGCTTACTGTTTTTACCTGCCTGAGCCAAACTGGCCATTTCAGTTCTCAAGAGGTCTATGCCTTTCTTTTGCGCAATTGCGCACGAAGCCAACTGTTTTAACAATGCAACATCCATTCTTAATATACCAAAGTAACTCTGTCATCACTTCTAGTGCCCGCAGTTTCCACCACTGATCAGTTCAGAGGGGTTCTGATCTATGTGGTAACGAGGAGTGGTGTAAACGGAAGAGTTGCAAAAATCTAAATTATATATTTAATGTTCACAGAATGGCACTCAGCCAGTTCAACAAAATCCAAGCCTGGTTCAGAGCACTTCACTTACAAACCAAAGATCATTTAGATTAATCACTCAAGTCCTTCCTCTTTTAAGCCGTTCTTTACCTTTGTCTCTCAATGGGGAGGCAGGGTAGCCTAGTGAACAGGTAGTTAACCCACTGTTCCTAGGCCATCATTGAAAATAAGAATTTGTTCTTAACTGACTTGCCTAGTTAAAGGTAAGGTCCTTTTATCTTCTCTTCAATTCTATATTTTTCCTTATTTCTTTGTCCCCCTCCGTGTCTCCATTGTTCTTCTCCATTTCTTGTGTGTATTTGCCACTGTCCCTTCACATGCTCCAGTAATAAGGGGTTTGTTCAGGGGGAATCCTGTGATGTCGTTGGGGATTCCCAGAGTGGCCCCGCCCCCCCCTCTGACTCCCCTTGGCCCTCACGCCTCGATGGTTCACACCTGTATTTTGTTACAAATCTGGCCTTGAGTGTGTTTGATGCTGTATGTCTCCTGAACTTTGTCTCTGTCTCTCTATGCAGCGGAGAGGAAGCCGCCTCTGTTCAATATGAATGCTATGAGTGCCTTATACCACATTGCCCAGAACGAGAGTCCCGTTCTGCAGTCCAATCACTGGTGAGCCACTGACTGAGCACGGAGGTGGTTCTTGTGCCCTCTTTGTTTTAGTGTCAATATACTTTCTGAGTAGCCTGGTCCCAGATATGGTTGTGCTGTATAGCCTTCTATGACAATTACCTTAGGACTTACCACAAACAGATCTGGGACCAGGCTACTTTCTGAGAACAATATGAGCCATTGGTGTAGATCAGGGGTGACACTCCTGGTGTAGATAGATGAGTACCGTTTCATAGTGCGACTGTGACTAGTTTCTCGTTGTTTGGTCTCGTCCTTTTCAGGTCTGATTATTTCCATAACTTTGTGGACTCGTGTCTGCAGAAGATCCACCAGGACAGGCCTACCTCGGACGTGCTGCTGAAGGTAAACGCCATCTCTTAGTCTACGTTTCCTCTTTAAAAAAAATAGTTATTCAAAGTTTAATAATCAAAAGAAGGCACTACACAAACATGTAGAAACCAAGGAATGGCCATGAACTCTTTACCCATGAATAATATCAGAGGTGGCCTAAAGAGGTGCTGTGATTCCTTATTCTCGTGATGGTAAAGGAGCATCTCTTCAATGGCTCCAGTTTAAAGTGAACCTTTCCAACAGCTCCAAGTGGCACCATCAGGTAGAAATTACGTTCTTACAACCAGATTTGGTTGAATGTTGTAATCAGGTTTCAAAGGTCTCATTGCAACCAGTTTTCCCAGCTATGTTCATGCATTAAACCAACAAAGATGGCATTGATTGACATGACGTCATTACAACTAGACTTTATGTAATTCCGACATCAATTTGACCAGTTTTGCCTGCTGGATTAACCTTAGAAGCCATTCTCCCTTCCTCTCGCTCAGCACCATTTCCTATGCAGAGAGCGTCCTCACACAGCGGTGATGGACCTGATAGCTCGCACCAAAGACGCGGTGCGGGAGCTGGACAACCTGCAGTACCGCAAAATGAAGAAGATCCTTTTCCACGAGGCCCTCAACGGGCCCCAGCCCGAGGGAGGAGAGGAGGAGGAGGTATGAGGAGTGAGGGAGGTAGTAAGGGGGGGTGATGAGGGAGGTGGTGGTAAGGGGAGAGGGGTTGAAGGGGTGTGTGTTGAGGGAGGTGGTGGGTGGGAGGGGTGATGTGGAAGGGGTTTCGGAGTAGGTGGTAAGCATGGAGAGGAGTTGAGGAGGGTGGGAGGTGGTGGAAAGAAGGGAGGAGGAGAGAAATGGCAGGTTGAGGAGAGAAATGGCAGGTTGAGGAGAGAAATGGCAGGTTGAGGAGAGAAATGGCAGGTTGAGGAGAGAAATGGCAGGTTGAGGAGAGAAATGGCAGGTTGAGGAGAGAAATGGCAGGTTGAGGATGGAGGTTGAGGAGAAATGGCAGGTTGAGGAGAGAAATGGCAGGTTGAGGAGAGAAATGGCAGGTTGAGGAGAGAAATGGCAGGTTGAGGAGAGAAATGGCAGGTTGAGGAGAGAAATGGCAGGTTGAGGAGAGAAATGGCAGGTTGAGGAGAGAAATGAGGTTGAGGAGAGAAATGGCAGGTTGAGGAGAGAAATGGCAGGTTGAGGAGAGAAATGGCAGGTTGAGGAGAGAAATGGCAGGTTGAGGAGAGAAATGGCAGGTTGAGGAGAGAAATGGCAGGTTGAGGAGAGAAATGGCAGGTTGAGGAGAGAAATGGCAGGTTGAGGAGAGAAATGGCAGGTTGAGGAGAGAAATGGCAGGTTGAGGAGAGAAATGGCAGGTTGAGGAGAGAAATGGCAGGTTGAGGAGAGAAATGGCAGGTGAGGAGAGGGAAGAGCAGGTAAGGAGGTAGGCAGGTGAAGGGGGATGAGAGAAATGGCATAAAAAGGAGATAATGAGGGGTGGGGGAGAAAGTGACCTTGGAGAGGCAGTAGAGGGATGAATAAAAGAGAGAAGATGGCGGGGAGGACATGGAGATGTTACGTAGAGGGAGAAAATGAAGACATTTACATTACATTTAAGTCATTTAGCAGACGCTCTTATCCAGAGCGACTTACAAATTGAAGAGGCAGTAGGAAGAGAGGAGAGTAGTAACAGTTAGCCGAGGATGATGTAGGACCAGAACCAAAAGTAGGATGTGTTGAGTGAGGGGGAAGACAGACTACAGAACGCACTGGTCTTAAAACCTCTCTAGTTTTGGACCCTTTAAAAAACAAAATTCACCTAAAATGACATCCCAAATCTAACTGCCTGTACCTCAGGACCTGAAGCAAGGATGTGCATATTCTTGAAACCATTTGAAAGGAAACACTTTGGAGTTTGGAAATGTGAAATGAATGTTACACATTAGATCTGGTAAAAGATGATGACATTTTTTTTTTTTTTTTCAGCTTTGAGCTTTTTCCAGCAAGAGAAAGGATATAATATATTGCAGTTTAGTTGCAATTTAGATTTTGGCCATTAGATGGCAGCATTGTGTGCAGTTTCAGATTTTATCAAGTGAAGCATTGCACTACTGCCCAGTAGTTTTTATCAGGTTTGCCCAAATGTCCTAAATTGGTCAATTGATACATTTTCAAGTACATAACTAAAGAAAGCATACATTTTGTATTACCATGTAATTTTTGTGAGTTTACACACTCCCAGGAATGTCATACATAATGGATCATGAGCTTATACACTAACTTTCACACAGCTAGATGGCGGGGTGGGTGTGGACCAAAGACAGCAGGGGTTCAAACTGTAGAACCCAGTTCCTACATTTGAATATAAAAATCGTTTTTTTTTTTCAAACTAAACTATACTACATTCTATCTATGGGACCCTCAGGATGACAAATCAGAGCAATATTACTGAATGTAAGTACATGATTTACTTTCAGAGGTGAATATATCAAACCAGTTGCAGTGATAGTTTTTTTTTTTTGTGCACTCAAACAATAGCATGGTATTTTTTTCACTAATAGTTACTGTTAATTGGACAGTGCAGTTAGATTAACAAGCATGTTAGACATGTCTTACAAGGGCAGAAAGCTTATGTCCTGGAAAGTTTGCTGTTACTTACAATTACATTCTAGTCACTTTAGTGCATGTTAGCATCCACCGTCCCAGTATAGAGACACTGATCCCGTAAAGGTTCATTTGGAGGAAGAGGATTGAGCTATGCACCACCACTCTGTTCAGGAATACAGCTAGCATTAGCATCCATCCGGTCTTTTTAATAGCATACGTCACCAAAGTGTAGTCCGAAATTGTGTGCCTTGACTCATTGTATGACCTCATCCTCTTCCTCCAATACAAATAACTTTGATCCCATCAGGAGTTTAAAATCTTTGTTTCCGTTCAACATGCCATACAAATAAAGGCATTTTAATTAATTATATGAAGAGTTCTTTGGTCCTCCTTTCTTTTTGATGACCTTTCGGGGTCTAATTGTCTTCCCCCAGGGCCTTGCATAAGAAACACAGGAATCCAATGAATGCCTTATGATTGAAATTTGTAGATGAGAGTTTGAGGTCCGTTTGAACTGCATTTGAGAAAATGCGTAGGTGTTTATTTAGGTGTTTGTAAGTATTAGTAACACTGTGTATTTGTGTGTGCGTGATCGTGCATATGTTATCACCACTTCTCCTAACCGCCATCCCTCTGTCTCCAGGACGTGGAGCAGTACATGCTGCGGACAGGTACGGTCAACAGCATGGAGAGCTCCCATTCGCTGCCTTCCATGTCCATCAGCGCAAGCTCCCAGAGCAGCTCGGTCAACAGCCTGGCGGACGGTTCGGACGACAGCGGCGAGATGGCCATGATGCAGGAGGGCGAGCAAACAGTCACCTCCAACAGCTCAGTCCTGCACAAGCCCCTGGTCAGTTGGGACTTAACTGTAGACAGTCACAGCAGTGTTTCTTTTAGACTATTTCTTTCCAGGGCGGGGGGCATAAGACCCCCCCAATTTGCCCAAAGCGTCACCCAAGTCGTATTTCACAATTTTGTCAGTATGTGTGAACACTGTGCTGTATGAGGTGGGTAAACAATTACTATACTGAACAAAAATATCAACGCAACATTTAAGTGTTGGTACCGTATTTCATGACATGAAATAAAAGATCCCAGAAAATGTACATACGGGCAAAAGTGTTTCACTCAAATTCATTACTCAGGTGCACCTTGTGCTGGAGACAATCAAAGGCCACTCTAAAATGTGCAGTTTTGTCACACAACACCAGAGATGCAATTGCCATGCTGACTGCAGGAATGTTCACTAGAGCTGTTGCTAGAGAATTTGTTTCTCTACCATAAGCCGCCTCCGATGTCAATTATTGAGAATTTGGCAGTACACCCAACCGGTCTCACAACTGCAGACCGTGTAACAATGGCAGCCCAGGACCTCCACATCCGGCTTCTTCACTTGCGGGAATGTCTGAGACCAGCCACCCGGACAGCTGATGAAACTGGGTTAGCTAAATTGAATAATTTTTTGCACAAACTGTTAGAAACCGTCTCGGAAGCTCATCTGCGTGCTCGTTTTCCTCACCAGGGTCTTGACCTGACTGCAGTTTGGTGTCGTAACCAACTTCAGTGGGCAAATGCTCACCTTTGATGGCCATTGACATGCTGGAAAAGTGTGCTCTTTATAGATGAATCCTGGTTTCAATTGTATCGGGCAGATGGCGTCGTGTGGACGAGCGGTTTGCTGATGATGCTGTGGGTCTATTCTACTACTCTGCTCAAACCATCGTATTATGCTACTCTCATCACCCCACTGGGAACCATCGACACAGCTGGCTAGCCTGTCTTCAAAAAAGCATCTTCGAGTGCGAATGGAAGGAAAATATACTCTGTAGTTCTGTTCAGGACTACGTGACAAGACACCGGACAACTACAGAGGAGAACAGTAGAATACTTGTTGGAACCCTTTTGGATAATCTGAGCCTTACAAGCGTGCCGCGAAAAGGCCAAACTCCCTTGGAGAAAGTCTGCATGAGTCAGATCGTGGTCACACCAGATACTGACTGGTTTTCTGATCCACACCCCTACCAGATGCATATCTGTATTCCCAATCATGTGAAATCCGGGGCAGCAGCTAGCCTAGTGGTTAGAGCATTGGACTTGTAACCAAAAGGTTGCAAGATCGAATCCCCGAGCTGACAAGTTAAAAAATCTGTCGTTCTGCCCCTGAACAAGGCACTGTTCCTAGGCAGTCATTGAAAATAAGAATTTGTTCTTAACTGACTTGCCTAGTTAAATAGAAGTAAAAAATATATTAGGGCCCAAGGAATTTTTGGGGTGTTTGTTGCGCTGATTCTAAAAACTGTAAATGATGGTTTTACCTCAGTTTAGTTTACCACATAAATGGCTTACTAGTGGCTAATGACCTACTCTTCCCCCACCCCTAGATTGATTCCACAATACAACACATGATTTACACAGAAAATATTTGTCTCTCTCTACATCAGAGCCATGACAACATCTACGACGACCCCTACCAGCCCGAACTGGACGCACAGCAGCAGCCCCCGTCACGGGGTGAGGGACGAGAAGGTGGCAGGCGGAAGGGACACCGCAGCCGAGATCACTTTGCCACGATCCGGACAGCATCGCTGGTGACCCGGCAGATCCAGGAGCATGAGCAGGGGTCGGCGCTGAGGGAGCAGATGTCTGGGTAGGAGAGCTTTTATGGAACGATCAAAGAAAGAGCCCATCTGGAATTAGAAGGAAACAGATTGGCTAGTCCATGGAAATCAAGTTCATTGATTTATTCCAGTCATCATTCACCTTTTCTGTTAATATTGAGCCAAACAATCTGCAAATTCATCCACCGTCATATGCTGGATGTGGTTGTGTACAAGTAATATGGTACCGGCCTCCCGATTTATACTCTCAAATAAACATTCTGTACTGTCGCCTCATATGAAACGTTTGATCTCAAATAGAAAATGCTGGAGAATAGTCATTGTCCAAATACATATGTAGGGGAGTGTACTAATATAATATTTTTCAGAGGTACTCACTACTAGTATTCTAATGATACCAGAATGTTGACTTCAATACTGATACCAGGTTTAGTATCACAATACTCGATACCAGAATCATCCCACATGACGAAAAATTAAGGATTGTGATAAATAAAAAAATCCCCTGTTATTTATTTTCTAGTTTAACCCAAAATCACACTTTAAAAATAGAAAAACAACAACATTGGAAGTTTAAGTTCACAACAATGCTTAGACCACGTCGGGGACCACTTTTGAGGTCTGGGAATAATCGTAAGTTAGATTTTTTTTAAATGTAGTTACCCTTTAATTCAAGTGGCATGCACTTAACACTTGTTTGGTTAGCAACGTTTTATGTAGTGCACGTGATGTAGTTTGCAAAACAAATGGCCGCTGGATTGATGCAGATAATCTTGATTCTGCCAGGAAGGCATAGGCTACTTTGTTGTTAGCGTTTGGTTCAAGGTTTTTGGGGAAGCCTTTTCATCTACCCGAAGGCTGTTAACATTTGCATTGCTAGCAGCTACACAAAGTGGTAGATATACGCACACACATGAAAAGGTTTCTGAGCCATTACCTCATCAGAAAGTTGCAGGGAATAAGAATCACTTCTGTTCATGTCTTATGATAAATTTGGGCAAATTAATACATTCAAAGTTCAATACGTTTAGTTTATTTCCAAATGTAAGACACATTTGATAGAATAACTGAAAGTAACAGAACCGTTTCATGTGGTATTGAAGAAATACAGAAGTTTCGGTGTATCATGCAACCACTATTTGCGACTAGCTCTAGCCACGCTGTGACGCACAAAATGGCTATCTATCAGCCATAACTGGTTGAAATTATTTGTAAAAATCATGACATCCAAATGACAACATGGGTTGTAAACTGATTTTAATGACACCATTTCAACCAGCTTAGCCCACTGGTAATAAATGTTCTAAATATTCATTCGTGGTTAGAAAGCGGTTCATGGAACTATGTAAAAACCGACTGGCGCAGTTGGTTGTACTGGTTGTTAAAATATCTGAATCGGGCTTGCTTACGTAATTGCCCATTCCATTTGGCTGTACTAGTTTTTGACGTACTTTTCTCGTGTCAAATCCCCCTTTACTCCGTCCCAGGTACAAGCGCATGCGGCGGCAGCACCAGAAACAGCTGATGGGCCTCGAAAACAAGCTGAAGGCGGAGATGGATGAGCATCAGCTGAGGCTGGACAAGGAGTTGGAGAACCAGAGAAACAGCTTTGGAGGGGAGGGGGACAAGCTGAGCAAGAAGCACCAGGCTATCCTGGAGAAGGAGGTATGGAGGGAGGAGTGAGGGGATGGGGACAAACTGAGCAAGTAGCACCAGGCTATCCTGGAGAAGGAGGTATGGAGGGAGGAGTGAGGGGATGGGGACAAACTGAGCAAGTAGCACCAGGCTATCCTGGAGAAGGAGGTATGGAGGGAGGAGTGAGGGGATGGGGACAAACTGAGCAAGTAGCACCAGGCTATCCTGGAGAAAGGTGAGAGAGAGAGAGGGAGGGAAGGAAGGAGGAGTGTGAGATTGGGAAGGTGGGGACAACCTTAGCAAGAAGCACCGGGTTGAAGAAAGAGGTACAGATGGAGGGGGTGGACAGGAGTGGAATGAGATGGAAGGAAAAGTTGAAAGAAAAGAGGAAAGGGTATTTACTACGGCAACGGGGCGGCTATCCCGGGATCTCGATGTACATTTGTAGGCCAAAGTAGATAGTCGAGCCGTATATAAGCTCTATTCTTAGTTTGCTTATGGCCATGTGTGGTTGGTTTTCAGACCAAGGCAGCCCTGGCTGAGGAGAAGAAGTTCCAGCAGCACATCCTGGCCCAGCAGAAGAAGGAACTGACCAGCCTGCTGGAATCCCAGAAACGGCAGTACCGCGCACGCAAGGAGCAGCTCAAAGAGGTACAACCACACTGCAACCATACTGTAAATTCTCATCAACCATACCGTAACTACACACTAACCATACTGCAATTACAAACTAACCGTACTGCAATTACTCACCGACCAATAATCCATCTACTAGGGCTGCACGATATTGGCAAACAAATCTAATTGCCATTTTCTTGACCAAATATTGTGATTGCAATTTGACATGTAATATAAATCAAAACACTTGGGTTAGCTGTTGGAATCGTAGAAATGGAATTACTTCTATTAAGAAGCAAAGTGGAAAGCGGCATCATTCTTGTTTGGAACAATCGGTTGACTGCATTTGATCTAACAGAACAGCATGCGAACCTATAGTGTATCTAACAGCGAGGATGGCTTGGAGTGTGTGGGAAGCAGCTGCAAGAGGAAACAACTTTCTTTTTTTCTTTTTTTTTACTTTAAAAACAGACATTACACACTGCTGAGAATGTTTCAAAATATTGCATGCAATATGGATATTGCACATGTCAGTATTGTGATGACTTTTTCCCCCTTTTTTAATATTTTTATACAGTACCAGTCAAAAGTTTGGATGCCTACTCATTCAAGGGTTTTTCTTCTTACTATTTTCTACTATTTCTGTGGCTAAAGCAACTAGGCTCGTAATTTAACAATTGTACTCGTATTAACAGATGGCATAGAAGTTTAATATTAAGGCACACGGAAGTTCACATGTCCGGTATTTTGATTTTTCTTTAGATAATTAAGTTCAAACCGCTCTCCTGTGAAGTCGTGACATACACCTAGTTTCCTGAATCAGGTCACATATGCCTTGTCACCCTGCTTAACCACAGTTTACTAATGTGGTGATGTTTGGTATAAGAGGTCTTTTTACACCAATAACAAATTCACCACATATTGAATCTACACCCTTCAGCGATTTGTTTGAATGTGGCGTGAAACAAAGTTTGACTGTTTGTAAACATCATTCGTGCTCTCGCCCATATATACTGCCAATTTTAATATTACCTAATATATACGGTCCTTGATTCTCGCAAGGATTATTCAACCCCAAAATCTGCTAAAAAAGCAAGGTTGGTCCAAGCTCTCTGATTCATAATGCATAATATTTTTCTTGCCTCACAAAGGCAGTCCCAACACCTTGGCCAGCTTTCAGGCCAACGTTACTTCCAGACACAAACGAGAATGTCTTCACTCTCCGTTCTACTCACCTAGCTGAGCTGGTTAAGCTTCTTTTTTTCCCATGTTTTTTTTTTTCAAGTTATTCAAAATGTTGGTGACTAACTGCTGCTGGCAATTTAAATGAAGCTATTTCCTTAACGTTGACTGACACAGGCCATATTCAACGGGCGTTGCGCATTCATAAATAAATCAGTTATTCAGCGCTCTGGTACATTCAGACAACTCCTCTGAAGTCCGAACAATTGCCTGAGTGAATTTACCAAGAACCCCATTTAAACAATGTCCATTGAGAACACACAATGACTATACCATTTAGCTAAGCTAAGAATGACATGAATAATCAATTCGACAAACGTTGGGTAGTTGAATAGCATATAGTTAGTAAACGATATGCCATGTGGTTCATAAGGATAGCGCCAGCAACAAATTTGTCATACTTATAACAGAATGTATATCTTAATACCAATTAGCATACTACATTCTCAAATTATTTCACAAATAGTACAGTTGGTACAGTGCTAACACGCTGATAAAACGCTAACATCAATACGCTTGTGTATTGAGCTAAAGGTTCTTCTTTCATGTCATTGTGCCAAGTCACAATTGCATCCCTGAATTCTCTTATTAGTTTGGAATTTTCCTGTCAGCAGGGAAATGTTACCGAATGCTACCCATGATTGTTTTTTTCCCATATTTGAGCCGAATTGGTAGAATGCTTGTGCGCTGCTATTAGTGTCTTTGCTTTTTTTTCTTTCTGCCTCTCTCCTCGCGGTTTTAATATACTCATCTTTTTCTGAGATTACCCAGACTGAGAGAATCCCATAAGCGTTTAGTCATAAAATGCTTTGAACTTTTATAGCTATCAAATGATCCATAAAGAGACCACTCTGAACCTACGTACATCTACGTACGGGTTGTTTAAGTTGCATTTCATTATATTTCCAGTGTTTATCAAATCTATAGTAAAAGATTATATACACACACCGTTATTTCTCTTTTTTTTCCTTATCTTCAAAGAATCAATATATCAGATAGGAAATCTTAGGTACTCACATTACTTAACAACTCCGCGTGCGTTTCCTTGACTCTCCATCGCTACCACTCAAAGCGGAAACCAGAAGCGTTCGTTTCCCGGACGCTGCCCGGCCGGTCATTGGAATAATTCTCAACGGTTCTCTAGACTTCCAGAAATCATAGATTTGCCGCTATCGTCTAAAAAAATAACATCTAGCACTTAATAAACCGTGATATTCTATGATGAGCAGTGTTGAACGGACCCCAAGATAACGCTACATATCTCAACTTACTTTCTAAAGTAACAACAGCTTATTATACACATTCCTATATCTTATTATCCAAACTTCAGATTGACACTTATTTCCACACTCTCACGTCACATTCATAAACACAGTACACACGGGAAATTAGTCGGACGAGGAAAACCCCGGTTTAACGCTTATTTTTTTTTTTTTTAGATAACAAATCCGTGTCTATGAACAGGGAAACCCATACCATTATCAAAATATTGCCTAATTAGTGGTCCCACAACAGGGTGTTGTATCCACACTGAGATATCACCTACTGGGATTACTATGGTATAGATTCTCATACATCTATCCAATTGTGCAAAACTACCAACAGTGTACCCATGTCTCCTACCTATGTAACACGGTCCCAGAAAATCCAGTTTTATCTCGTATTTTAAGTATCAGGAATAACAAAACATGCACAATAACATTTGACAATAGTAACCGGGGCATACCTGTTTACCTCATTTATGAAGCTCATTGAATGAGGGACTAGAGTGCAGGTGAGGGGTTGCGAGGGCATCTGGCTTGGTGAAGTTCAAATTTGAACGTTTTACATTACACGTTAAAATTCGAACTTCACCAAGCCAGATGCCCTCGCAACCCCTCACCTGCACTCTAGTCCCTCATTCAATGAGCTTCACCAAGCCGAGTTCTCTTCACAAGATTACCTGCGCTCTAGTCCTTCACTCCACATTAACCTCACCAGTCCTACTGTGATCAACTCAGACCCACGCCACTGGCTAATCAACAATTATGCCCAAGGATACCTCAGTCTTGCTTTCTATTTTATAACCTGCAGAAATATTTTCTATAGCGCTTTTGACTTTCTCTTAGGCAATAACTAGTCCTAGCAAGGTCTAGTTATACATCCGGTACACACAGATTTGGATGCTCACGTTCTTTTGAGCATGTTGGTTTGGATGCTAATCTTAATTGGTCTTAAAGGATTGGACCTTTTTTCTCTTTTAATCCCCCCCCCATATTATTGATAGCATTTGAAAGCAAACACTGAAGTTTGTGGAAATGTGAACTTAATGTAGGAGAATATAACACATTAGATCTGGTAAAATGTAATAAATCCCCCGTCTTTGAAATGCAAGAGGGGCCAAAATTAAATATTCCAGGTTAGGCGCAATTTAGATTTTGCCACCAGATGGCAGCAGTGTATTAGCTAAGTTCTAGACTGATTCAGTGAACCATTGCATTTCTGTTCAAAATGTTCTATAAAGACTGCTGAAATGTGCCTAATTTGATTTATTAATACATTTTCAAGTTCATAACTGTGTATACTCCTCAAACAATAGCATGGTATTCTTTCACTGTAATAGCTACTGTAAATTGGACAGTGCCGTTAGATTAACAAGAATTTAAGCTTTCTGCCCATATCAATATGTCTGTCCTGGGAAATGTGCTTGTTTCTTAAAACCCCATGCTAATCACATTAGTTTCCCTTAGCTCAACCATCCCGCGGGGGAGACTAGTTAACCTGTAGAGGTTAACTAGTTCATACTGATCCTAGTTTTCATCCGATACAACACAGATTAGGATGTTAACGTCAGATGGCAGTTCCCTCGGAACGCCATTGTAATTATTTATTTTTTATTGTTTCCAAGAAATGTGGGTCTCACCCTATTTCTGTCTCTGTTCGGAACACCGTAACCACCTGCCTGACACCCTCCTTCAGATCTTAGGCAGGCCTCAGGAGCCGTCAACAGAGTTTGGTTTCCCATCTGCGGTGCCAAATATTGTGGTGAATATTCTATTCAAGTTAGAGAGACATGGTCATTTCTATAAACAATTCTTTATTCAATATTGATTCATTATTGCAGTAATTAATACCAGTCAGGACAGTTGGGCTGAGCAGCCTACCCTTTACAGACCATGCTGTTCCTTTTTTCTGATACAAAGATTGCTCAGTCATAGCTGGTTCAAACCCCCCCCTGGGCACCGTAAGCCACTTTGGGTTCATCCTGTGGTCATCTGCCTCTGGTGTTGTCTCCCAGATGCCAGAATAATTAGGAATACTGAGCCTGGAGGAACAGAACAAAGGCCTATCTCGGTGACACCCACCACCACATCTGATCTACGGAATGGCAGCTATTGTTTTTTTTTAATCACCAAGCCATGACTTGCCAGCCCAAGTTTAAGGGGTATGAATACTTTTGGAAGGCACTGTACATGTACACTACCGTTCAAAAGTTTTAGGGTCACTTAGAAATGTCCTTGTTTTTGAAAGAAAATCACATCTTTTTTTGTTGGTCGAATTGTAACATCAAATTGATCCGGAATACAGCCTAGACAGTATTAATATTGGAAATGACTACTGTAGCTGGGAGCGGCTGATTTTTAATGGGATATCTACATAGGCGTACAGAGGCCCATTACATTTACATTTAAGTCATTTAGCAGACGCTCTTATCCAGAGCGACTTACAAATTGGTGCATTCACCTTATGACGTTCCAGTGGAACAGTCACTTTACAATAGTGCATCTAAATCTTAAAGGGGGGTGAGAGGGATTACTTATCCTATCCTAGGTATTCCTTAAAGAGGTGGGGTTTCAGGTGTCTCCGGAAGGTGGTGATTGACTCCGCTGTCCTGGCGTCGTGAGGGAGTTTGTTCCACCATTGGGGGGCCAGAGCAGCGAACAGTTTTGACTGGGCTGAGCGGGAGCTGTACTTCCTCAGTGGTAGGGAGGCGAGCAGGCCAGAGGTGGATGAACGCAGTGCCCTTGTTTGGGTGTAGGGCCTGATCAGAGCCTGGAGGTACTGAGGTGCCGTTCCCCTCACAGCTCCGTAGGCAAGCACCATGGTCTTGTAGCGGATGCGAGCTTCAACTGGAAGCAAGTGGAGAGAACGGAGGAGCGGGGTGACGTGAGAGAACTTGGGAAGGTTGAACACCAGACGGGCTGCGGCGTTCTGGATGAGTTGAAGGGGTTTAATGGCACAGGCAGGGAGCCCAGCCAACAGTGAGTTGCAGTAATCCAGACGGGAGATGACAAGTGCCTGGATTAGGACCTGCGCCGCTTCCTGTGTGAGGCAGGGTCGTACTCTGCGGATGTTGTAGAGCATGAACCTACAGGAACGGGCCACCGCCTTGTTGTTGGTTGAGAACGACAGGGTGTTGTCCAGGATCACGCCAAGGTTCTTAGCGCTTTGGGAGGAGGACACAATAGAGTTGTCAACCGTGATGGCGAGATCATGGAACGGGCAGTCCTTCCCCGGGAGGAAGAGCAGCTCCGTCTTGCCGAGGTTCAGCTTGAGGTGGTGATCCGTCATCCACACTGATATGTCTGCCAGACATGCAGAGATGCGATTCGCCACCTGGTCATCAGAAGGGGGAAAGGAGAAGATTAATTGTGTGTCGTCTGCATAGCAATGATAGGAGAGACCATGTGAGGTTATGTCAGAGCCAAGTGACTTGGTGTATAGCGAGAATAGGAGAGGGCCTAGAACAGAGCCCTGGGGGACACCAGTGGTGAGAGCGCGTGGTGAGGAGACAGATTCTCGCCACGCCACCTGGTAGGAGCGACCTGTCAGGTAGGACGCAATCCAAGCGTGGGCCGCGCCGGATATGCCCAACTCGGAGAGGGTGGAGAGGAGGATCTGATGGTTCACAGTATCGAAGGCAGCCGATAGATCTAGAAGGATGAGAGCAGAGGAGAGAGAGTTAGCTTTAGCAGTGCGGAGCGCCTCCGTGATACAGAGGAGAGCAGTCTCAGTTGAATGATTAGTCTTGAAACCTGACTGATTTGGATCAAGAAGGTCATTCAGAGAGATAGCGGGAGAGCTGGCCAAGGACGGCACGTTCAAGAGTTTTGGAGAGAAAAGAAAGAAGGGATACTGGTCTGTAATTGTTGACATCGGAGGGATCGAGTGTAGGTTTTTTCAGAAGGGGTGCAACTCTCGCTCTCTTGAAGACGGAAGGGACGTAGCCAGCGGTCAGGGATGAGTTGATGAGCGAGGTGAGGTAAGGGAGAAGGTCTCCGGAAATGGTCTGGAGAAGAGAGGAGGGGATAGGGTCAAGCGGGCAGGTTGTTGGGCGGCCGGCCGTCACAAGACACGAGATTTCATCTGGAGAGAGAGTGGAGAAAGAGGTCAGAGCACAGGGTAGGGCAGTGTGAGCAGAACCAGCAGTGTCGTTTGACTTAGCAAACGAGGATCGCATGTCGTCGACCTTTTCAAAATGGTTGACGAAGTCATCTGCAGAGAGGGAGGAGGGGGGGGATTCAGGAGGGAGGAGAAGGTGGCAAAGAGCTTCCTAGGGTTAGAGGCAGATGCTTGGAATTTAGAGTGGTAGAAAGTGGCTTTAGCAGCAGAGACAGAGGAGGAAAATGTAGAGAGGAGGGAGTGAAAGGATGCCAGGTCCGCAGGGAGGCGAGTTTTCCTCCATTTCCGCTCGGCTGCCCGGAGCCCTGTTCTGTGAGCTCGCAATGAGTCATCGAGCCACGCAGCGGGAGGACCGAGCCGGCCTGGAGGATAGGGGACATAGAGAGTCAAAGGATGCAGAGAGGGAGGAGAGGAGGGTTGAGGCAGAATCAGGAGATGGGTTGGAGAAGGTTTGAGCAGAGGGAAGAGATGATAGGATGAAAGAGGAGAGAGTAGCGGGGGAGAGAGAGCGAAGGTTTAGACGGCGCGATACCATCCGAGTAGGGGCAGTGTGGGAGGTGTTGGATGAGAGCGAGAGGGAAAAGGATACAAGGTAGTGGTCTGAGACTTGGAGGGGAGTTGCAATGAGGTTAGTGGAAGAACCGCATCTAGTAAAGATGGGGTCGAGCGTATTGCCTGCCTTGTGAGTAGGGGGGAAGGTGAGAGGGTGAGGTCAAAAGAGGAGAGGAGTGGAACGAAGGAGGCAGAGAGGAATGAGTCAAAGGTAGACGTGGGGAGGTTAAAGTCGCCCAGAACTGTGAGAGGTGAGCCGTCCTCAGGAAAGGAGCTTATCAAGGCATCAAGCTCATTGATGAACTCTCCGAGGGAACCTGGAGGGCGATAAATGATAAGGATGTTAAGCTTGAAAGGGCTGGTAACTGTGACAGCATAGAATTCAAAGGAGGCGATAGACAGATGGGTAAGGGGAGAAAGAGAGAATGACCACTTGGGAGAGATGAGGATCCCGGTGCCACCACCCCGCTGACCAGAAGCTCTCGGGGTGTGCGAGAACACGTGGGCTGACGAAGAGAGAGCAGTAGGAGTAGCAGTGTTGTCTGTGGTGATCCATGTTTCCGTCAGTGCCAAGAGGTCGAGGGACTGGAGGGAGGCATAGGCTGAGATGAACTCTGCCTTGTTGGCCGCAGATCGGCAGTTCTAGAGGCTACCGGAGACCTGGAACTCCACGTGGGTCGTGCGCGCTGGGACCACCAGATTAGGGTGGCTGCGGCCACGCGGTGTGGAGCGTTTGTATGGTCTGTGCAGAGAGGAGAGAACAGGGATAGACAGACACATAGTTGACAGGCTACAGAAGAGGCTACGCTAATGCAAAGGAGATTGGAATGACAAGTGGACTACACGTCTCGAATGTTCAGAAAGTTAAGCTTACGTAGCAAGAATCTTATTGACTAAAATGATTAAAATGATACAGTACTGCTGAAGTAGGCTAGCTGGCAGTGGGTGCGTTGTTGACACTACACTAATCAAGTCCTTTGAGTGTAATAGTTTCGACAGTGCTGCTATTCGGGGGCTAGCTGGCTAGCTAGCAGTGTTGTTTACGTTACGTTACGTTGCGTTAAAAGAACGACAATAGCTGGCTAGCTAACCTAGAAAATCGCTCTAGACTACACAATTATCTTTGATACACAGACTGCTATGTAGCTAGCTATGTAGCTAGCTACGATCAAACAAATCAAACCGTTGTACTGTAATGAAATTAAATGAAAATGTGATACTACCTGTGAATGCGACCGGGTTGTGAGTCTATTCGGTAGACGTTGGCTAGCTGTTGGCTAGCTGTTGGCTAGCTGTTGGCTAGCTGTTGGCTAGCTGTTGGCTAGCTGTCGGCTAGCTAGCAGAGTCTCCTACGTTAAGGACGACAAATAGCTGGCTAGCTAACCTCGGTAAATTAAGATAATCACTCTAAGACTACACACTCTAAACTACACAATTATCTTGGATACGAAGACAGCAAAGACAGCTATGTAGCTAGCTAACACTACACTAATCAAGTCGTTCAGTTGAGTGTAATAGTTCTACAGTGCAGCTAATCGGTGGACGTTAGCTAGCTGGCTAGTGAAGACTACGTTAGGACGGCGAGATACGATAATTACGCAATTATCTTTGATACAAAGACGGCTATGTAGCTAGCTAAGAAGAAATTGCTAAGATTAGACAAATCAAACCGTTGTGCTATAATGAAATGTAATGAAAGTTATACTACCTGCGGAGCGAAGTGCCGATGCGACCGCTCGCTCCAACCCGGAAGTGTATCCATTATCAGCAACCATCACTCCTGTGTTCCAATGGCATGTTGTTAGCTAATCCAAGTTTGTCATTTTAAAAGGCTAATTGATCATAAAGAGAACCCTTTTGCAATTATGTGAGCACAGCTGAAGACTGATGTGCTGGTTTTAAAGAAGCAATAAAACTGGCCTTTAGACTAGTTGCGCATCTTGAGCATTGACATTTGTGGGTTCAATTAGACTCAAAATGGCCAGAAGCAAAGAACTTTCTTCTGAAACTTGTCAGTCTATTCTTGTTCTGAGAAATGAAATTGCCAAGAAACTGAAGATCTCGTACAACGCTGTGTACTACTCCCTTCACAGAATAGCGCAAACTTGCTCTAAACCAGAATAGAAAGAGTGGGAGGCCCCGGTGCACAACTGTGCAAGAGGACAAGTACATTAGTGTCTAGTTTGAGAAACAGGTGCCTCACAAGTCCTCAACTGGCAGCTTCATTAAATAGTACCTGCAAAACACCAGTCTCAACGTCAACCGTGAAGAGGCGTCTCCGGGATGCTGGCCTTCTAGGCAGAGATCCTCTGTCCAGTGTCTGTTCTTTTGCCCATCTTAATCTTTTCTTTTTATTGGCCAGTCTGAGATATGGCTTTTTCTTTGCCGCTGCCTGGAAGACCAGCATCCTATAATTTGCCCCCCACAACCGCAAATGTTCCATGTCACCAGTCTGACTTTTAGCCCCAAAATACCATCCTGGAATGGTTGTGAACTAGAAATGAATCCTTAAGAGGTCAAATGAAATAAAGCGATTGAGGAGCAGCATGAAAAAACAAATCTGAATAAAAAATAAATTAAAATCCTCTAGAGAAGCAGAGCACATTCTTTGCCCCACCACCCCCAACATACACAAACATGAAATAAAAGTGATGGTATAATACCATTTTAAAGAAAAAGGCAAAAACTTCTAATCCTATTCTCGTCATTATGAACAAGACAAGCAGCAGAAATTCTCTTACTCAGCCACCATTGATTACCCTAAACATGTGATGTGAGGTCAAACTGACCTAGGAAAGAAGTTCCATATACCCTTGAAAAAAAATATATATATATCTATATCATTAGGTAAGTGCACAATTTGCGTTTCGGTCACACTTTACCCTACATTATTCATCTCATATACATATGTATATACTGTACTCTACAACATCGACTGCATCCTTATGTAACACATGTATCACTAGCCACTTTAACTATGCCACTTTGTTTACTTTGTCTACATACTCATCTCATATGTATATACTGTACTCGATACCATCTACTGTATGCTGCTCTGTACCATCACTCATTCATATATCCTTATGTACATGTTCCTTATCCCCTTACACTGTGTATAAGACAGTAGTTTTGGAATTGTTAGTTAGATTACTTGTTGGTTATCACTGCATTGTCGGAACTAGAAGCACAAGCATTTCGCTACACTCGCATTAACATCTGCTAACCATGTGTATGTGACAAATAAAATTTGATTTGATTTGATTTTAACTTCTTGCGTCGAGCCATCCGGGATCGTGAATACAACCTCAAGCTCATTAACATAACGCAACGTTAACTATTCATGAAAATCGCAAATGAAATGAAATAAATATGCTCGCTCTCAAGCTTAGCCTTTTTGTTAACAACACTGTCATCTCAGATTTTCAAAAATATGCTTCTCAACCATAGCAAAACAAGCATTTGTGTAACAGCATTTAGCGTTAGCATAGCATTTAGCGTTAGCATTCAGCAGGCAACATTTTCACAAAAACCAGAACCATTTAAATAAAATAATTTACCTTTGAAGAACTTCGGATGTTTTCAATGAGGAGACTCTCAGTTAGATGGCAAATGTTCAGTTTTTCCAAAAAGATTATTTGTGTAGGAGAAATCGCTCCGTTTTGTTCATCACGTTTGGCTAAGAAAAACCCCAGAAAAATCAGTCATTACAACGCAAACTTTTTCCCAAATTAACTCCATAATATCGACAGAAACATGGCAAACATAGTTTAGAATCAATCCTCAAGGTGTTTTTCACATATATATTCGATGATAAATCACTCGTTGCAGTTTGGTATCTCCTCTGTTCAAAATGGAAAAATGCACGCACCTGGAGATTACGCAATAGTTTTGACGGAGGATACCGAGCGGACACCTGGTAAATGTAGTCTCTTATGGTCAATTTTCCAATGATATGCCTACAAATACGTCACAATGCTGCAAACACCTTGGGAAACGACAGAAAGGGTAGGCTCATTCCTTGTGCATTCACAGCCATATAAGGAGACATTGGAACACAGCGCCTCCAAAATCTGGCTCACTTCCTGTATGAAATGTAATCTTGGTTTCGCCTGTAGCATTAGTTCTGTGGCACTCACAGACAAGATCTTTGCAGTTTTGGAAACGTCAGTGTTTTCATTCCAAAGTTGTAAATTATATGCATAGTCGAGCATCTTTTCGTGACAAAATATCTTGTTTAAAACGGGAACGTTTTTCATCCAAAAATGAAATACTGCCCCCAGAGGTTGAAGAGGTTAAAGGCTGTGTAAAGTTAATTTGTTTCATTGTACCGGTAGGCACCTGTGGCTTATAGACATGTGCGGCGTATTTATGTACAAAATACATATTTTTTAATAATTCAGTGGGTGCGGTTTATATCCAGGTGCGCTTAGTCCAGCAATTACGGTAATTACTCACCAACCTTAGTCAGCTGCTTACCAACCATACCCATACTGTAACAACTCACCAACCACACTGCAACCAAACCCTCAATTACTTACGAACCGTACCGCAACCCCTAGTCATAATTACTCACTAACCACATCTCAATCGGGATGTAACTACTCACCAACCACACTTCAACCACTCATAGCTGAGAAGTACAGCTACGCACCCAAATCATCTGGATGTTAACAATGGCCGTTAAAAGATACAGCCATATACCAACCACGCAGCGACCACTATTAGATCCGCATGCCACCACTATGCCTTAATCACGAGCTATTATATTGACCTATCAAGTGGCGGGTGTCACGCTCTGACCCTTTCTCGTGCTGTATTTCACAGGAACTGAACGAGAACCAGTTGACCCCCAAGCGTGAGAAGCAGGAGTGGCTGGTGCATCAGAAGGAGTGTCTCCAGCAGCTGCAGGCGGAAGATGAGGCGGGGCTCCTGCGCCGCCAGAGGCAGTACTACGAGCTGCAGTGTCGCCAGTACAAGAGGAAGATGCTGCTGGCACGCCACAATCTGGAGCAGGACCTACTCCGAGAGGTATAGCACATCAACAGTACCCATAACGAAGACATTTTTCACTTGACCAAGCAATAGAGGTGTTTCAGAGTTCCATTAGGCTCTGGTCTCGGACCACAACTCTTCTCATGATATAATGCAGGGGTTAAAGTTCTGTCACTGCGACTGATTTTTGTATAATTGTATAGATTTTTTTTTCAATGTTAAAGGTCTGAAATTGGTCTAACTCGCTGTTTAATACATGTACAAAATGATTACGTCTTTCCCTACCCTCATCTGTTGCGCTGTCCTTTGTTTCTTCCTTCTCCATCTAGGACCTGAACAAGAAGCAGACGCTGAAGGACCTGGAGTGCGCAATGCTTCTGCGCCACCACGAGTCCACCCAGGAGATGGAGTTCCGGCAGCTGGGCTCGGTGCAGCGCACGCGGGCTGACCTGATCCGCACACAGCACCAGACGGAGCTCACCAATCAGATGGAGTACAACAAGCGACGCGAGCAGGAGCTGAGGCAGAAGCACGCCGTGGAGGTCCGCCAGCAGCCCAAGAGCCTCAAAGTGAGTGAGAGCGAGACCCCCGGTACCCAAACCCAGAACCAGCCACCTCCAGAGGAAGAGAACAAGGGGGAGGAGTACCAGGAGACAGGGGGGCTAAGGGGAGCCCAGGCTGGGGCTGAGGGAGTGGAAGAGGTGGTGCTGGTAGAGGAAGGGGAGAAGGAAGAGGTGGAAGAATGTGAAACCAAAGAGGAAATGGAGGGTAACAAAGGAAAGGTTAGGGAAGGTTTTGAAGGAGGGAAAGAAAAGGTGAGAGACGAAAGTGGAGATGGAGAGAATGAGAAGGGAGAAGAGAAGGACGTGGGAAATGGGAATGAGGTTTGCTCCATTGTAGAAACAAAGGTTGAAGTAGAGGAGAAGAGCGAGAAAAGTGAAGATAACGAAGGTCAAGAACTTGAGTGGAAAACAGGGGAGGGAGGAGGAGAGCAAAGGCAGGTGGAGGGAGTGCAGTGGGGGGAGGAAGATGGGGATGAGGAAGACGAAGCGAGATATGTTCTCGACGATGACGACGATGAGGAGGAGGATAGGGGCGTGGCAGACGGCTGTCCGTCTGAGCTCATCTCCTCCTCCATCCCTGGAACGGAGGCATGTCCGCGATCAGCGCAAGGGGGACGAACTCTCAGAGTTCTACTTCCCCGACACCCTTGAGGAACTCGAGCCTCCTCACCTCTCTGCCCCACCCCTTTCTCCGCCCCCTGTCCCCTCTTCCTTTCCCTCCCTCTTCTCTCATGCCATCTGCCTCCTCCTCTCCCTCTCGGCCGCCGCCCAGCCCTCCAACCTCACCTTCCTCATACTCTCAGTCTTCCTCCTCTCCCTTCGTCGCTCTCCCCCTCTCCCCTCGCTGGCCTCCCTCCTCCTCTCGGGTGAGCTCGCCCTCCTCGCCCTCTTCTTCTCCTACCTCTTCCTCCGCTCCTGCTGCTCCCTCTCTCTCTCCACCTACCTGTCCCTCACTCTGTGGGCATGCGGTCTTTTCAGCCTGGGCCTCTCGCTGAGCCTGGGTCTCTATTATGTCCCCATAGCCCTGATCTCTGCCTCCTTCCTCAGCTCGCCTTCCCTCTTCCTCTCCCTCTATCTTGTGGTGGTGCTGGTGGTGCGACCGGCGCGCGTCTTCCTACAAAACGCCCCCCGGAAACTCAACCGTTTGTGGATGAGGTTCCTCTTTCGCCTTCCCCGCCCACTCTTCAACATATGCCAGTCTCTCCTTGGGGGCCTGGCGGAGCGCAGTCTCTATGACATGTTCCCCAAGGCCGGGCGCAACTGGGGCGGGCGCCAGTCCAAAATCCCTGTGCCCCTAAAGAGCCTGCCCTTAGTGCGCCTGGCGGGCAGGGGCCACGTTGGCTCGCCCCTTGCCACGTGCCTCCTCTGGGTCAGGCGCTTTATCAGACGCCCCCTAGGGGTCCTTGCCGACCTGGCCAACTCGGTCGTGCTAAGGCTAGCTAGCAGGGTCCTTAAAGAGCTGCCTCCTGAGTGCCTGAGCAGACTTCGTACATTCGGTCTGCTGAGAGAGGAGAAACCTAGCAGGCTGCCCAGGCTACTGCCCAGGGAGGTCAGAGAGCAGAAACAGAGGGAGAGGAGGAAGAGGGAGAGGGAGCGGAAAAGAAGGGAGGAGAGAGAATGTATGTTCAGAGATGAGGGGAGGTGGGAATGCGGGCTGAGACGAACGTCATCTGGGCGGAGTGTGAGGGGTAAAGTGCGACCATGGAGATAGTAAGAGAGGGAGGGAGTTGGATAGGGTGTGTATGTTCCATCTATCACCGTCTGACCATCGTGTGTTTGTTTCCTTTGTTTCAACCCTCCCAAAGATAGGTATACCTATGATGCACACAACCTAACACTGTGTTGCATTGGCTGAATGTAAATGGCCATTTAATGTACTGTATTGCCAAAAGCATCCAGCAACTCCTGTCATGTCACTGTCTTATATCCCATTGAAGTTTCATTGTGTGTCACTCACTATTGTGCTTTTTGTAAAAGTTTAAGTGTTTTCTTTATTTTGTTCTTAATTCGTAAGACAATATGTTTATGGTTATTTCTAAGACCATGTTTGTGCAATCTATTGTGTTTTTATTGAAGTTCTTACGATTTCAGAGATCTTTTTAGTGCACTGTTCACGCACATTGAATTTCTTGTCAGTGGATAATGGTTATCATCAATGGCCACTATTGATAGATATTATTGGTTGTGGATCAAGCATTTCACCCATTATAATACTAAATTACTGTGAAAGTAGAAGTAGGCAAACATCCTGGTCATTTCATTTAACCGCCCCCAAAAAACACTACTAGGTCATTAATATAGTGCAATAAATAATTAACCACACAAAAAACTTCCAGATCAAGATTACTTCAATCCACAAAGTGAACTTTAATACATTAATGTTATGTACAAGCTAAACTGTACAATTGTGTTAAATGCATAGTGTTTGATACGTGAAACTTGACATAAATGCGGTAAACTGTAAAATAATTTCCACGTTTTTGTTCTAAAAATCCAATCATCCGAATATAGGATACAATATGGCATTTTATACTGAATTTCAAGTTAGCCAATGTTTTGGGATATTGCATATTGTATTTGGCTGGGTAGGCTTTGGCTGTCAATTTAGTGAGCTATATTAGATATTTAATTAGTATTGCTCATTGAGAAGAGTCGGCACAGCCAGAAGAGGACTTGGCCACCCCTCATAGCCTGGTTCCTCTCTAGGTTCTGGCCTTTCTAGGGAGTTTTACCTAGCCACCGTGCTTCTACACCTGCATTGCTTGCTGTTTGGGGTTTTAGGCTGGGTTTCTGCACAGCACTTTAACATCAGCTGATGCAGGAAGGGCTTCATAAATACATTTTTGATAAGTAAGACCTCAAATGTGAACATGTAGAGAGCAGTGGAAGCTGGTGAAATGGTTATTAGTTATTACATGTCATCTTCTAGATAAGTAGATTCATTATTGTGCTATTGGCAAACTTATATACCGAGTGATTTGCCATGTAAACGTTGTTTTTATCGTTCTCCTAAATGAAGATACAGCGCTTGTCTGTTCAGCTGTAATTGTTTGAATGACTGTTCTGTTATACAGCCACTGAGGTTAGGCTACCTCCATATATGCAAAAAAAAAGTGTTATATAGTTTTTGTCCATTTTAGTATGACCATATGTTTAATATCATTTTATTGTTTAATTTGGATATTGGTTCAAACAAGTCTTAATGGCTTTAAAACACAAGTCCAAAGATTGAGGGAACAATGCAATACTCAACGAAGAGATGAACCAATTTGAACGTTTTAACGTTTTAAAGCATTTTAACTAGTCTAAAACGATGCGAAAGTATTTATCCCAAAAAGGGCTGGAAATTGACTGGCCCCTCCCTCCACTGAGTACTAAGTGAGCTTGTCGCGCAAATTATATTGAATGATGTTATGTATCTAATAAAATACTTTATAGATATATATATATATATATTATATGTATATGTGGACACACCGTCAAATTAGTTCAGCCATACCCGTTGCTGACAGGTGTATAAAATCAAACATTGGCAGAAGCATGGCCTTACTGAGAGCTCAGTGACTTTCAACGTGGCACTGTCATAGGATGCCACCTTTCCAACAAGACATGTAGCGTTAACATTTCCCTTCACTGAAACTAAGGGCAAGAGCTATGAAAAACAGCCCCGTGTCATTATTCCTCCTCCACCAAACTTTACAGTTGTCACTATGCATTGGGGCTGGTAGCGTTCTCCTGGCATCCTCCAAACCCAGATCTGTCCGTCGGACCGCCAGATGGTGAAGCGTGATTCATCAATCCAGAGAATGCGTTTCCACTGCTCCAATGTCAGCGAGCATAACACCACTCCAGCCTATGCTTGGCATTGCACATGGTTATCTTAGGCTTGTGTGCGGCTGCTCAGCCATTGAAAGCCATTTCATGAATCTACCGATGTACAGTTATTGTGCTGACGTTGCTTCCAGAGGCAGTTTGGAACTTGGTAGTGAATGTTGCAACTGAGGAAAGACGATTTCAGCACTTGGCGATCCCATTCTGTGAGCTTGTGTGGCCTACCATTTTGTGGCTGAGTTGTTGTTGCTCTTAGACGTTTCCACTTGTCTATGGAGATTGCATGGTTATGTGCTCGATTTTATTCACCTGTCAGCAACGGGTCAGGCTGAAATAGCCAATTCCAATCATTTGAAGGGGTGTCTACATCATTTGTGTATAGATAGATAGACAGATGGATAGAAATAAATAAGTATTATACTTAACTACGTTGAATGATTGCTTGGTCACCTGTCCATTGAGTTGCAACTGGTTGTTTAAATGGGCAGTTGGCTATTGAAGAGCCAAGGTAGATGGAGGGCTAATTTAGAAGGATAAACATTTCAGAAAAACATTTTAGCAAAGAAAATATTCTTAATAAAAATATATCTTATCTACTTGGGAGGTCAGGGGAAATGTACTTTAAAGTGCAGGAATACTACTTTAAATGCAGCTCACCCAGAAAATAGTCCCCTGCATTTTACAGGTGAGCCATTGATGTGGAAGGGTATTATTGAGTGATTCGGCAGGAGGAGCTCTCCTGCACTGTATTCTAACACAAAGAGAACTAGGGCATTGCTTTCTGGATGGCTTGCATTGGAGGGAGAGTTGGTGAATCCCTAATCCCCTTTTTAAAGGGTGATATATTACATTGTATTCTGGCTCTAAAAAGAGGCATATCTTTTCAGTTTTTCACCTTGTTATTTTGTGAATGTAATTTATGATTTCAAATTATTTCTGCGTCAGTATATTTGTCTTATTTTTCTATGTTTACTGTTCTATGTTTGAATTTCCAGAGTTTTATATGAATATTTAATATATGCAGTATTTCTAAGGTTAGTACTGCATTCTGTGCGTTGGGCCAGTAACCGAAAGGACGCTGGTTCAAATCCCTGAGCCGACTAGGTGAAAATCTCTGTGCCCTTGAGCAAGGCACTTAACCCTAATTTCTCCTGTAAATTGCTCTGGATAAGACATCTGCTAGATGACAAAAATGTAAATGTGTTCCAACAGCCATTTTGTTTGCATTTCAGCCTTATTGTGAGTGCATGAGTGGTGTATTGTATATGCAGCATTTTGGCATATTTTCATTTTTTCTCCAAACAGAAATAAATTATTTTTTTGTTAATCATTTTGTCTTGTTCATTTTTATGATTTACATCTTTGTTTTGCATTATTTCCTTGTTATAATTTACCATAATTTCCATATCTTTATTCATTAATTAAGTTCATTAGTCTTTAACCAAACATGGAGAAAATGAGTGAAGTATTCTGGATTTACATTCAAACTCATTTCATCTCATAACTAATGTTCTTGTCATCCTCTGTTCTCCTTGTCCCTACATCTACCTCCAACATTAATAAAATAAGTCAAATTTAGTTTTGACATGTAACACTTTGTAGAGCTGGGACGATAAAATGAAAGACACCAACCATACCGATCACTTATCGCAAGCATTTTGCAGATATCGTTCATTTGGATAACTAACCTATATTAGAGATGTGATTTAAAATTAAATACGTTTGCTGGTATGGGTGATTGTTAATGAGACAATTGATTGCTACAACCATCAAACTAGTAGTTGAAAGGATCTTTTTATTTATTTTTTACTGTGGTGCACAATGTTATAAACGTATGGTTTTATTTATGGTTATCACATCAATTCCGGCACTTTATTGCGATATGAACTTGTCCATATTAACCTGCTCTAACGCCATGGCTACGTCCCAATTATCTCTCCTCTATTCCAAGTGTGCACTTGTTCATTACCCTTAAAGGATTTGAAAGTAAATTACTAGTATAAGAAATATGGTGGAAATGCTCTACATACCATGCCCCCCTGCAACCCAATGTGTTTAGATTCTGAGTAGTAGTGAACGAGTGTACACATCAGGAGAAAGGAGATATTATTGGGACGCACCCAGTATATCTGAATTCCAAATCGACCCTAGCCTTTACAGCCTATGCACTCTTAGATCTGAGGATTGGAGAGATGTAAGCAATATGGTAATAGCTTTATCTTGTCTTCTGATTGCATGGGTGGAGTTTTTGCCACATTGCGTCGTGTATTGCAGGTAAGTGTAACGTGAAATATTCATTGGAAGACCCGCTTTCATCCAAAGGCTGGCTCATGGTGTCTTGTAGGAATACATTACTTTCTTCCTCACAATAAGTGAACAGAACACATACTGAATTGGTAGTGAATAGGATAACGAATTTGTTTTCACACACCACACCCCGCCTCACACCACTTGTTTTTTTAGGAGTGCACATCCTATATTGGATAATAACCATTTATGACCTTACAACTTTAATTTGCAGATGTTTTCTACTGTTCCAATCATTCCCAGTCAGACATTACAAGGAGTATTTATATAATGCATACATGGGGTTTAAATCAGAGGAGTTCCACCACTTCGGGTTGGGACATGGTATACAGTAGGCAGCCGTTCAATAGATGTACTTATTGTTGTTTAACTACCACAGGAAAGCAAGTGATGTTGAGGTCACTAATACCTCTGTAAAAATCTAAATGTACACTCCACAGCCCTATATAGACTATACATATATTGGATCTTCACATATTCAAAAGAACACATTCAAGCACATCAGCCAAAACGGTTGTCTCTCTCTCTTTCTGTATGGGTAAGGAGACAACCAGGACACCATTATGTTCGCCTTTAAGAGTATCTTTACAAATTCTCAATTAGTCTTTCATAGATTCCGCATCCTCTGTTCTTGCCTCCTCAAAACCCATTGGAGTAGTAGGTCAGAGGGGAGGGGAGCTTGGAAGTACAATACATTTGAGAAGGAGGCAAGGAAATAGGATCCGAGGAATCAGAAAGACAAATTGAGAAAGAGTCCAAGATAAAATCTGATATGTTATTAACAAAACATTCTGGGTAATGTAGTACATCATGCCACACTCTCTCTCATCCAGTCCAAAGAACTCCAGATCAAGCGTCAGTTCCAGGACACGTGCAAGATCCAGACGCGCCAGTACAAGGCCCTGCGCAACCACTTGCTGGAGAACACGCCCAAGTCGGACCACAAGGCGGTCCTCAAGCGCCTGAAGGATGAGCAGACGCGTAAGCTGGCCATCCTGGCTGAGCAGTACGACCACTCCATCAATGACATGCTGTCCACACAGGCTGTGAGTAAGGCAAGGAGATGCTGTACACTCTTTGTACCGCACCACCTCCAACCCACCGTAGCACCGTACCCACCCCTGCCTGGGCATGCGAGCCAGCTGCCTGCACTCCTGGCTGTCCCCAGATTTGACACCGTCACCCCACTTTCTTTGTCCTCGCTTTGTTACAGTATGATACCCTCTCGGCACTTGGCTAGCAAGCTACATACCCCCTGCCCTGGGTCTGGCTTCCCTTGCATGGCACAACATGGGCCTGTTCAGAGGATGATAGAAATGTATCATATAGAACAGAAATTTGTCAGAATAAGGGAATTGTCAGCGCTATTCTATTTATATCTGCATCATTACACCTGAGATGTTAGATCTCCTTGGCAATTTATTTCGGGCGAGCCGGGAGGGGACAATAAGCAGACCAGAGCCAGCTGTTATTGGGCAGTTTCCAATTGAAAAAAATGTCAGTTTAAGTGGGCATTTCCTCTCACGTGAGCGTGTCAGCATTTTATGGAGGAACCACAAACTCACGTGGGAACGCCTGCAGACGCAAACATCTCACGAGAGAGGGAGAGGGAACGCCTACTTACACAGACCGGAACCTTCACCATTTTTTCCCCCAATGGTAAACTGCCTGAGTAAGACGTTTATCAACCATCTTTGGTTACACCCATACCTACTAGAACAGCAGGGCCGCATTCAGCGGGGCACAACGTTGTGGAATATTCAGATATAAATATATGATGGAGAACATATACTCCTCTCTGACATGAAGAAAAAGGCTCTAATAATGGCATTTCTATCTGTAACGTTACCCAGCGTTGCGCCCTCCTGAACAGAGCCCAGTTACATGCATCTGTTAGGTCCTCACGTAGCACCAACACACATCCAAGACATTCAAGCGAGCCAAACCCCCTTTCTCTGTCCCTACACGACATCACATTTGCTGGCACACAGAAAGCGACATAATATCTCTTGTGTCTCGGAATACCACCGACTCACATCCACCGGCACAGATCTATGATATGTCAAAGCCTCATGTAACACCTTAAAATAGCCACACACACCCCTGTCCCTATCCTCACCACACTCCTCCACTTGTGGGCTACTAGCCAAATGCCCATTCACATTGTTACAAGCTATACCCAGCTCTATACAGGCTCTACTGTATTACTATCATCAATACCACAGCATGTGTAAAAAACAAACTACGACACCCTATTCATGTCACACAAGACCACAATTATTTCCCCATCACACACTCATGGAAAGAAGGTGGAGGGTGCTCAACCATCACACACTCAACCACATTCACTCGGAGCAAACCCCTACTCGTCAATAATATCTACCCGAAACATTTCCATTTAGTAATTAACACACCTCCCTCACACTAAGATAGACATCCCCTTCCTATACGCCACATCCCCTGATCTGACCCTCTGTCTCCCTATGCCTAAGTACGGGTGGAACTACCTTTTCCACTTCCTCCGCCTATTTTTATGCTGATGCCCCACCTTATTTGCCACTCTGACTCCAGCTCCGATTGGATGAAACGCAGGAGGCGGAGTATCAGGTGCTGCGGATCCAGCTGCAGCAAGAGTTGGAGCTGCTCAACGCCTACCAGAGCAAGATCAAGATCCACACCGACTCGCAGCATGAGCGTGAGGCCAAGGACCTGGAGCAGAGGGTGTCCATCCGCCGGGCACTGCTGGAGCAGAGGGTAGGTGTAGGGGGAAGTTGCCCCTAAACTCTGATCTGGGGTCAGTTTATCATTTCCCACACTAATGGTTAGAGTTGGGGGATGGGAAACTGATCCTAGATCTGTACCAAGGGGAAACATCACCCTGGTGCAAGGGGTGGAGAGATACAGCTTGTCCCAAATCACTCCCTATTCCTCCCCTTAGCCCTATTCCCTTAGCCCTATTCCCTTAGCCCTATTCCCATGTATGTGTGGTCTGGATAGGTACCGTGGTGATTTTAGCATTTGTAAATCTTGGTGATGCAGAAAAAAACAAGTGGGATGCATGCCAGCAAAGCCACAACACTAAACAATGCACTGCTAGACCTGGCCATCAGCAGAGCCTTGTCTGGCAGTGAAACAGTTAATTCAGCCTCAGTTACTGCCTTTTAGAAAAACATAGCTGATATTGCTGACGTGCTTAAAACAAATGTACAGCGACAGAATTCAGAACATGGGCCGTTCTTAGTGTTCTCCCTGTACACCAAGTCAGAACCGTAGGATAAAAAGGGGGCATATAAAGCAGACAATGAAAGCGCTTACAATATTCGATGATTACATTTCTCTAAAACAGGTGATAGGCTACATGTGCACCACCAAGTCAGAACAGTTGGTGAAATTAAGAGGGGTAAATATACCAAATGATTAGGGTGAGGCACATGGGCTACTAATGTCTTACTACACAACATATTTCTTTCATCACATTCCCAGTGGGTCAGAAGTTTACATACACTCAATTAGTATTTGGTAGTGTTGCCTTTTTAAATTATTTAACTTAAGTAACTTAACTTCCTGACTGATGTCTTGATGTTGCTTCAATATTTCCACACAATTTTCCTGCCTCATGGTGCCATCTATTTTGTGAAGTGCCCCAGTCCCACCTGCAGCAAAGCACCCCCACAACATGATGCTGCCACCCCCGTGCTTCACGGTTTGGATGGTGTTCTTCGGCTTGCAAGCCAACCCCTTTTTCCTCCAAACATAGCGATGGTCATTATGGCCAAACAGTTATATTTTTGTTTCATCAGACCAGAGGACATTTCTCCAAAAAGTACCATCTTTGTCCCCATGTGCAGTTGCAAACTGTAATCTGGCTTTTTATGGCAGTTTTGGAGCAGTGGCTTCTTCCTTGCTGAGCGGCCTTTCAGGTTATGTCGATATTGGACTTGTTTTACTGTGGATATAGATACTTTTGTACCTGTTTCTTTCAGTATCTTCACAAGGTCCGTTGCTGCTGTTCTGGGATTGATTTGCACTTTTCGCACCAAAGTACATTCACCTCTGGGAGACAGAACATGTCTCCTTCCTGAGCGGTATGACGGCTGCGTGGTCCCATGGTGTTTATACTTGCGTACTATTGTTTGCACAGATTAATGTGGTACCTTCAGGCATTTGGACATTGCTCCCAAGGATGAACTAGACTTGGGTAGGTCTACAAAATTTTCTGAGGTCTTGGCTGATTTCTTTTAATTTTCCCATGTTAAGCAAAGAGGCACTGAGTTTGAAGGTAGGCCTTGAAATACATCCAGAGGTACACCTCCAATTGACTCAAATGATGTCAATTAGCCTATCAGAAGCTTCTAAAGCCATGACATCATTTTCTGGAATTTCCCAATCTGTTTAAAGGCACAGTCAACTTAGTGTATGTAAACTTCTGACCCACTGGAATTGTGATACAGTGCATTGTAAGTGAAATAATCTGTCTGTAAACAATTGTTGGAAAAATTTACTTGTGTCATGCACAAAGTAGATGTCTTAACCGACTTGCCAAAACTATAGTTTGTTAACAAGAAATGTGTGGAGTGGTTGATAAACAAGTTTTAATGACTCCAACCTAAGTGTATGTAAACTTCTGACTTCAACTGTATTTTATGCAACAGAATACAATTTTATTTTTGGACTCAACTTGTTGTGCTGTGCTCACTTGAACATGAAGGTGGCGCGGCTGTCCTTTGTGGGCACATTTTGTCATCAAAGTCAGGCATTTTCTGGATTTATGGTGCTTTCAAAATAACTGGGAACTTGGGGGGAGGGGGAAACAAGGTTGAATCATGATAATGTCATTGATCTTCAGGTTGTAACTAGAAGTGGCCGGATATATAATTCCGAGTTTGGATGACCATCTAAACTTATTTTCCCAGTCGGAGCTCGTTTATTCCTGACTTCCCAGTTGTCTTGAACTCACTGAAGTCAAGTTTTCACAGTTCCGAGTTAAGTTGTTTTGAGCGCGGCACAAGTCATGCTTCATTGACAGCATGGCCAATGTTGAATGTTTATCATTTTAAACTTGGAATAGAGCCCCTTAATCCAAGATTTGGGGCCACACAGCCACTCCACTGAATAGCAGGTTTGTGATTGCTTTGCAATGCTTGCAGTTAGCCACTATCACTGATTCCTTCCAAACCACTCCTTGTTGAATTTGCGATTTCCAACTCATTGTGTAATGGTTATGTCGAATGGCCGATGAGTACCGATACATTTTATCTATAATTTCTCCATTATTTCTCTTCATATGACAAGGATTAAAAAGTATTTGCCAGTAGATTGTCGACTTGATTCATGATGACTACTAGAAAAGATTTTGAAAGTATGATGTTGACATGATCAGTCCAATCAAAGCTACTGTACATATAACGTGATTTGACGTCATTTTATCTGTGGCCAATGACCTTGGATGGGCACTTCTATTGTAATTATATGGCAGCACCCAAGGAGCTAGAATTTTCTAGCTCTACCCTTGGACTTGGAGGTGACGTAGTGTCCCCATGAGTGACAGGACACTGAGCCAATCACGTCTCAACGCTCCGTATTTTCTGCTGGCTTGCCCCACCACCACAGAAAGCACTGAGCTAAGCTGAAACACCTGCATTTTGGAGCTGCCTTACTCACGAAAAGAAAAGAGACCATGTTTGTATGAGGCTTTATTAACTCAATTATATATATATATATTATTTTACATTGTTTGCAAACTGATATGTGACGCGTATTAATGTCAAAATAACATACAAAACAGGCAAGCCCTGAATGACGGGTCACCACTAGATAGGTATAACCAGTGTAGTGAAGGAGTTTCCACCTTACATTTATGCTCACATCAAAGGGGTTAGGGCCAAAAATAGGGTTAGGGAGTGAATTGGGACTTGAGAGTATGGCTTAATTACAAATTGACTGCCTAGTCCTGGACTTTATTTTGGATGTTTGTCAAAATGTAAATTCAAGGTTACATATCTGGCCCATTGAAAAATGCAAAGAATGTATACTTAACTCTAGCACCCCTACATTCTAGGCACTCCTGGATAGGTGGAAGCAATATTGCAACCAATCAGAAGTCTATTACCAGAATGCTTGTCTGTCCTCTCAGATCTACAGGAGTGCCTAGCCTGGTTGTAGAGGATAGAGTTTGATTACATTTTTGGACTTTTTGAATGGGCCTGATATGTAACTATGGAGAAATTTCAGTGGCAACAGAAATTGTATTTGAATTCCATAATTGTTTATTTGTATGAGGATATTGCATTTTAATGTAATATTTTAGATTTTGTAATGCACCAATTGAATTCATTATGAATGACATTTCAATTTAATTGAATATTCTAGTAAAATATTTACATATTAAGTTTCAATTAGAGTATGTGAGCGGCGTTGATGAGCGGTCTAAAATCCCGCTCATGGAGCTTGCGCACCTCTCCTTTCCAACTGCTCCGCTAAAAACCGCTCCTTGCTCAAAGACAAAAAATAGTAGCACTCCAAATTCGCTCCATTCATTAAAATCACAATTTAACCAACACACATCTATTTCTGTGACTACCTGGACCTACTGTACCATTTTGTTTTGAAGTATTGAAACCAAAACATGTGATTTGAATGAAAAGTATTTTAATAAACAACAGGAAAAGGTGACTAAGAAGCGCTCGCCATTTCAAATAGGCTACATGTCATATTAAACAGCATATAAACACTCTAAATAGGTCAGGAGCCAGACAGCTAGCCAAATATGGAGTGCAAATTAATTATTTTGGCTATATTATTTCTATTATTTCAAGGCTATAGGCTACAAATAAATTGTGACGCTTTTGCATGTGCGACACACTAGGCTGGCAGGGACATTAAGCGCTCAGCATATTAATGTAATGGCAAAATGTAGATTTCCTCCTAAATAGACATACCCAAAAGTAACTGCTATTCATGTGTAATTACATGATTGACATACAAAACTTGGTATTTTTTGGGAAGAAGACATCTGGGAGATTGAGGAAATGATCAGAAGGAAGATAGGAGTTACATAGTTCAGAATACACAGGATCAAGCATACACAAAATATTGTCATTCTTTCATTGACAAGCTACAAGTGAATTATTGATGACTTGAGCTGGCTTCCACAACATGTGAACAATATCAGAAATGTTTTTGATTCTTAGACCTAACAACTAGAAATGGGCAGATGTTTTAGTAAGTGGTGTCAGGTGTGGTCACGTGACGATTCCAAGTGTCCCTAAAACTGTCAAATGGCATATGTCTCTAAATTAGATCATTCCAGTGCTATTACATATTTGCAATCCCTAAATGCTATTTGTTCAGTATAAAAACACAATATTGACCAAATCAACCTCACTCAAATATTGTGGTGGTGTTATGGGGTATCCAGGGTACATTCAAGTGTCCTTTCAACCTCTCCAAAGTGTCCAAATGTGGTAATTGCACTTTTTTTGACACACTGGATGTGTTTCTTGCTTTGTCCCACCCAGGTCAACTGCATATCCCTGGAAAACTTAGCATTGGCTACAAGACTGTCGAGGTGCCATAGTAGCCTACAGGCAACCTCATATTTCTTTATGTGCAAAATATATAGTCACTCAGTGGACATTAGATGTTACCATTAAGTCATATATCATCAGAGAACATTGAATTTGTTCCTACCAACCTAAGGTTTAATTTGATACCCTCTATGTAGCTATGGACCAAACACAGACCAAATTTAGGCTTACCTTGTAAGATGTTAGGTGAATACGTTATTCAAAATAAACATTTTGACTCTCTGGACTGGTGATTGACAAATAATATATCCTCATGATCTGTGGAGTCCCGGCTTTCGGTGTATATCAATGTGTTCAGTGTTTATTTTGATTATACTTCACAACACTAACCGGAATGTAGGTAGCAGCCATCTTGAAATGAGGTCATCAGCTCAGTCTGCCCTTATAAATTTGTATGCCCATATGGTAGTAAGGCACACAAAAGATTTGAAGGCACTGTTCAATAGCCAATATACTCAGCTTTCTGCAGACACCCTGTTTTTGCAGACAGGGTCTACCTTTCTCATAACAGACTTAATTGAATAAAGAAAATCAAATAGGGTCCTCAAATATGAGAACTTTACATTTAAGAGGTACAAGATTTTGCTGTATTAAATCATTATAGTCTATAAATTGCATATATAGCCTGTGACTTAAATTAAATACAAATTTAAATGTAGACTGCCTTGTTTTAGCCTCCATCTACAGTGCCTTTGAATTCATTTTAGAAACATGAGTTTGGCCAGAGTATATGGCTTCAGGTTCATGCGATGGTGCCTGGAGAGCAGGCCAGCAGTGAAGAATATCCTCTCAGCACTTGCAGAGCCACTGGGGATGCTAAACACCCTTCGGGCCACTCATGCAGGGATGTGTATTTTTAATTACATTTTTTGTAAGTAGGACAAAAATATTTTAGGTAAAATAACCCTATCAAAACGTAAAGCTCCTTGAAAGAGGTAATATACCAGGCCTATTGCGCCAAAATCAATCATGGCCTATTGTATACAGTGCATTCTGAAAGTATTCAGTCTTATTCTAAAATAGATTAAGAAAAAAAATCCCTCATAAATGTACACACAATACCCCATAATGACAAAACAAAACAAAAACAGGTTTAGACATTTTTGCCTCCCCCCCACAATTAAAAAATATATATATATATATTTACATAAGTATTCAGATCCTTTACTCGGTACTTTGTTGAAGCACCTTTGGCAGTGATTACTGCCTCATTTCTTCTTGGGTATGAGGCTTCAAGCTTGGCACACCTGTATTTGGGGAGTTTCTCCCATTCTTCTCTGCATAGCCTCTCAAGCTCTGTCAGGTTGGATTGATAGCGTCACTGCACAGCTATATTCAGGTCTCTCTAGAGATGTTTGATTGGGTTCAAGTCTGGGCTCTGGCTGGCTGGGCATCTGAAGGTCATTCGGAGACTTGTCATGAAGCCACTCCTGCATTGTCTTGGCTGTTGTTGTCCTGTTGGGAGATGAACCTTCGCCCCAGTATGAGGTCCTGAGTGCTCTGGAGAAGGATTTCATCAAGGATCTCTCTGTACTTTGCTCCATTCATATTTCCCTCGGTACTCCCAGTCCCTGCTCCTGAAAAACATCCCCACAGCATGCTGCCACCACCATGCTTCACCGTAGAGATGGTGCCAGGTTTCCTCCAAATGTGACGCTTGGCATTCAAGCCAAAGAGTTCCATCTTTGTTTCATCAGACCAGAGAATCTTGTTTCTCATGGTTAGTCCTTTAGCTGCCTTTTGGCAAACTCCAAGCAGGCTGTCATGTGCCTTTTACTGAGGACTGGCTTCCATTTGGCCACTCTACCATAAAGGCCTGATTGGTGGAGTGCTGCAGAGATGGTTGTCCTTCCATCTCCACAGGGGAACTCTGGAGCTCTGGCAGAGTGACCCTCGGGTTCTTGGTCACTTCCCTGACCAAGGCCCTTCTCCCCAAATTGCTCAGTTTGGCCGGGTGGTCAGCTCTAGGAAGAGTCTTGGTGGTTCCAAACTTATTCCATTTAATAATGATGGAGGCCACTGTCTTTTTGGGGGACCTTCAATGCTGCAGAAATGTTTTGGTACCTTTCCCCAGATCTGTGCCTCGACACAATCCTGTCTCAGAACTCTACGGACAATTCCTTCAACCTCGTGGCCTGTTTTTTTCTCTGACATGCATTGTCAACTGTGGGACCTTACATAGACAGGTGTGTGCCTTTCCAAATCATGTCCAATCAATTGAATTTACCACAGGTGGACTCCAATTAAGTTGTAGAAACATCTCAAGGATGATCAATGGAAACAGCAACGGGTCTGAATACTTCTGTAAATAAGGTATTTCTGTTTGTATTTTTTTATACATTTGCAAAAAAATCAAATCTGTTTTCACTTTGTCATTATATATGTGGTATTGTGTGTAGATGAGGGGAAAAAATATTTAATAGAGTTTAGAATAAGGCTGGGGTCTGAACTTTCCAAATGCACTGTAACCTGGATTTTTTTTGACAAACATCCAAGACATCTCAGTTTGTGTTTGTTTGTTTGAGTTTGCGTGTGTGCATGTTTTTGGTTAGTAAAAAAGGAACATTTGGACTACTGGGGTCATTTCGTTGGTCCTATTTTAGGTTCAGGGTTACAATTAGGTTTAGGAGCTAGGGTTAGGGGTTTCGGATTAAGGTTAGGTTTAGGGGGTTAGGGAAAATAGGATTTTGAATGAGAATCAATTGTTTGGTCCCCTTAAGGATAGTAAAACAAACGTTTGTCTGTGTGTGTTTATGGGTGTTTTCTCACATTCAACACTTCTGTGCCCTTGTTCCCCCTATTACCCACAGATTGAGGAGGAGATGCTTTCTCTTCAGAATGAGCGCTCTGAGCGCATCCGCACCCTCCTGGAGCGGCAGGCCTGTGAGATCGAGTCCTTTGACTCAGAGAGCCTCCGTCTGGGTTTCAGCAACATGGCCCTCACGGGCATCCCCAGCGAGGCCTACCCCAAGCAGGGCTACACCAACGCCCCACCAGTGTTCCGCTCTGGTGGGGGCCACTGGAGCCATGGCATGCACCCCCCCAGCCCCAGCCGCACTCGCGCCGCAGCCACAACAGTAGTAGCAGTGGAGGGGGTGGGGGTGTTGGAGGGGGGAGCAAAGGGGAGTCTTCTTCTTCTCACGGCATGGCTCTGGGGTTGGGTCTGGGGAGGGACGGGAGGGAGGTGCATCCTTCATCTCGTTCATCAGCCTCTTCTTCTTCCTCCTCCTCCCAACAACACCACCACCGCCATCACCTGCCACAGCACTACCACCACCAAAGCACACCCCAGCTCTACCGGGAGCGGGAGAGGGATAGAGAGAGGGAGCGGGAGAAGGAGAGGGACAGGGAGTGGGCCGGTGTCCGAGGCAGCGGCGACCTGGCCCACCCGCAGCACCCCCATCACTTCTCCCACAACCTGCCCTCTCGCTCCTCCTCTCAGTCCCTGGCCCTGCTGCCGCCGCCGCCCCCCGCGCCCCCCTCCATCTCGGGGCCCTCCTCGTCCTCCTTGCAGGGAGGGGTGTATGGCGGGGGGCTGGCCGTCAGGGGCGGTCCCAGCCTCATGGCCCTGAGGAACAGCCCCCAGCCACTGAGGAGGACGGCATCCGGAGGGGGACCTGGCGGGGCGGGTGGAGGCGACGGGGTGCTGAGCCGCAGCACCTCGGTCACCTCGCACATCTCCAACGGCTCCCACCTCTCCTACTCCTAAAGAGGAGGGAGGCGGTGGAGGGTGTTCACCCGAGAGAGAGCAGGAGGTAGGGAGTAGACTGGGATGGGGGAATGTAGCTACCTGTCTTACCATTGAAGTGGGTGAGGGAAAAGGATGCGGAGATGATGGTGTCTGACTTTTTCTGAGGTGAGGCAGGGGAAGGGAGGAGGGTAGGTATCAGTTTGAGGGTTGCTCTTCAAGGTAGCCATGTCTTCTTCTATGATGTTCTATAATGGAATGGAGGAAGCGAGAGAATAGGTGGGAAAGTGCATGGAAAGGGAAGAGATAAAGACAACAGACCTAAAAGTGAATGTATGTATGTCGTGTGTGGTGTCCTGATAATCTAGCAAACACTTGTGTTGTATGGCTTCAGAAAGGGAAGACATGGGGAACAATAAAAAAATGCTGGTTTTAGTCTGCATTCAGAAAGGTAGCTATTGTTTGAAACACATTTTATTGGTTTATAACTTATTTGTTGACAGTGTTTTGGTTTATTTTGTAGATGTGTTAAAAACAAGTGGCTCGGGACGTCCCCAAGGCCTTTAAGAAGTCTTAAAGGGATGGTGTGATGACCACGCAAGAATTACGGCTGATGTAAATGAATATGAATACACAGAATGTTTATTAAGGCAACAAACAGACCCGGTTTCATTAAAAATAATGAAAGCACCTGAAATGGAGAGAGACATTTGTATGGACAACAAAATGACCTCAAAAACTTTTCCGTCATCCATGACATACACTATATATACAAAAGTATGTGGACAACCCTTCAAATTAGTGGATTCGGCTACTTCCAACAAGTCAGTTTGTCAAATTTCTGTCCTGCTAGAGCTCCCCCGGTTAACTGTAAGTGCTGTTATTGTGAAGTGGAAACATCTAGGAGCAATAATGGCTCAGCCGTGAAGTGGTAGGCCATACAAGCTCACAGAACGGGACCGCTGAGTGCTGAAGCACGTAGTGTGTAAAAATCGTCTGTCCTCGGTTGCAACACTCACTACCAAGTTCCAAAATGCCTCTGGAAACAACATCAGCACAAGAACTGTTCGTCAGGAGATTCATGAAATGGGTTTCCATGTCCGAACAGCCTCACACAAGCTTAAGATCACAATGCCAAGCGGCGGCTGGAGTGGTGTAAAGCTCACCGCCATTGGACTCTGGAGCAGTGGACACGCGTTCTATGGAGTGATGAATCACTCTTCACCATCTGGCAGTCCGACGGCCGAATTGGGTTGGCGGATACCAGGAGAATGCTACCTGTCCCAATGCATAGTGCCAACTGTACAGTTTGGTGGAGGAGGAATAATGGTCTGGGGCTGTTATTAATGGTTCGGGATTGGCCCCTTAGTTCCAGTGAACGGATATCTTAACGCTACAGCATACAATGACATTCTAGACTATTCTGTGCCTCCAACTTTGTGGCAACAGTTTGGGGAAGGCCCTTTCTCGTTTCAGCGTGACAATGGCCCCATGCACAAATCGAGCTCCATACAGAAATGGTTTGTCGAGATCAGTGTGTTAGAACTTGACTTGACTTGACTGAGAACCAGGCCTAATTGCCCAACATCACTGATGCTCTTGTGGCTGAACGTAAGCAAGTCCCAGCAGCAATGTTCCAACATCTAGTGGAAATCCTTCCCAGACGAGTGGAGGCTGTTATAGCAGCAAAGGGGGGACCAACTCTATATTAATGCCCATGATTTTGGAAGGAGATGTTCAATAAGCAGGTGTCCATATACTTTTGGTGATGTAGTGCATTTATTATCTTTCAAAATGACATAGGTGTTCATGGGAGTCGCTCTAATGCATTACATAAATGTACAAAACATTTGTAAACATGACCAAAATCACATTTGAGATGTACAGTATTAGTTGTCCAAGTTTAACTGGTATTTAAAGACCAGTGCAGTCAAACTTAATTTCCTGTGTTTTACACTGCAAAAAGGGAAATCTAAGCAATTCTAAATATCTTCTATTGAGTGATAATTCGACCTTCTTGAAAAAACCTTGAAATAAGTTAAATGACTTGTGTTAAGACTTTTTAAAGGTTAAAATAAGCACAATTAGTTGCCAATTATGTTAGATAATTTAGCTTAGTAAGAAAAAACAAGAAAAAAACACTTATCACTCAATGTAAGATATTTAGGCTTGCTTTAACGTTATGATAATGCCCTTGTAGTGTACGATATGTTTAAAAAGACCGCCTGAAATTTCAGCTTTTGTTTTGGTGACATCATCAGACAGTTAATAGACCAATAAGAATGAGCGTTCCAAACCTCTTTGACAAAAACTGCTAGTTTTAAGTTTCCCCTTCCCCACTCAAGACAGTCCTAGCAAAATTCTTGCTTGAGAAATGGCTATTCTTGTTTATTTTCTTTTAAAAACAAAAATGTATCCGTTTTATGGAGTAATAACGACAATGATCATAGTAATTTTGATATATTCAATGAGTATTGAAACCAGGATTTAGACTAAGAAAGCATTTTCTATAGGTCAATATTACCATTACTAATCCATATATAGTTGTTGTAATCTTGTACAAAAATGTGTTTTTATCTTGCAAGAAAAATGCCACTTTTGACTGTGGGCTATGGTTGAAAATGTGTAAAAAATAGATATACATTGGATTGTCAGGTATGGTGTGTGTAACAGGTATTAATGATTATTAATAATGTTTTATTAATAATTGTTGATTATTCATGTGTGTACATGTGTTGGTTGAGTGGTATACAGTCTAGTTATATTGCCACTTTTTTAGACAAACAAACATTATTGCATTTTAAAGACACTTGTGTAATCTTTATAAAAGGTCTGACCCCAATGAAAAGGAAGGTGACACATCCAAAAGAAGCAACATTGGTTGACATAAACATTATTAACCTCTTCTGGTATGTTTATGTTCGTTTGTTGGATTTTGAAATGAAAACGTTGGTTGAATTTTCTAGAGATTTCACGATTTATTCTACTGAGCCCACACATATTCTAGCATGAAGAACAAAATGGAGTTCAAATCTAAAGAATGGTGCACAATTTAGATGATAATCTCACAGTGCAAACCATCATTGCAAGGTGCGAGCCACTTGTCAGTGAGCTTGTGCTGCAAGTTGAAGTAAGTTTTAAGGTTAAGGGTGGTCAACCATTTGTTGTGTAGTTAAGCCTACACTCACCAAGGCCATATTACTCAAATACTTAACGTCCCCTTTCTTAATTAAAGGGGTTTGCCTCATTCAGTTAGCTAAGACTCTGTTTATAACTAGGGATTCTGAGATGCTGTTCCTTTGTACAAACAGGGTGATTTATTTATTCAATCTCAAAAACACCAGCTCTGATAAGTCCCCCTGTAGCCTAATACTTCATGCTTGGTTTAAATCTCAGTGCATGCAGAAAACTCCTTATATAAATAAGACTGGTGGGTTTTGATATGTGGATGGATGGTTGGTAACATAACATGCTAATTCATAGGTATTGGGGGGAGGTGCAGTAAAAGGTGTTATCTTAATTTCTTAAGGTCTAGGAAATCATGATGGACATCAAGAAGAAGAGATCCCAATTCCTTTGTCACAGCCATAGCTGGTTAGATGATGATATGGACTGTTCTGTGTGGACTTGTACTTTATGGTTTGCAAAGGGGAAATTTTCAGTTAATATGTAAACATAGTTGAACATTCCAATCAGGGGATTCCAAGCTTGAGGGAAAATAATAGGGTTCTTTAAAATGTGTTGAACAAGAAGGTAAAAGCAAAGTAATAAAAAATAAAACATGAATGATAGTAAACATTGGTGTTCCTATTTTTTTATTTGTATATATATATTATTATGTGCATTAATTTGCTTAGGCTTGAGCATATTCCCAAATTGATTGAAGGTTTATGTTTGTCATCATTGCATCCTGCATGTTTATCTAGCCTATACAAACCAAGAACAAGATAGCCTATCAAAACGTTTTCATATCCGATAATTGTCGTGTCTAGTATAGCCTATGTTGTCCTGTAGCTGTGCATGTTTTATATCTTGACACTGCCATCCCCACAATTGCGTCCGTGCGTCCCGCCCTTTAAGAAGCACTTATATGGAACGTTTTTCTCACCGTTTTCCTAGTACGCGTGCGCTGCGGAGGAGCTCTGTATAGAAACGGCAGACATCTGTTTGTGATGGTCTGAGAAATACTGTAGTGAAATGTCTGTCGGACGAAATCCCGAGTAGGAGGGGCCGAAAACATGTGCTCCATGAGGGAGACGGAAATGAAAGGGGGTGTCCGAAGAGAAATCCGATCCCTTTAAGAGCAACCGGGACATAGTCGTGCGAGAAAAGGAGAGGAGGGGGAGAAGAAAGAGGAATTTAAAAAGAAAAAGGAAGAAAGAGACAGGGAGGGAGGAGGGAGAGCGAGCGATAAAAAAAGAAAGATGACATCCTCGCATTTGAACAGCCGAGGTGGAGCGATAGGCTGCGGCCCGGAGCGAGCGCTCTTTGCCAGGGTCAGGGCTTGAATCCAACAACGAGGCTTCGTCAAACACCCGATTGGCCTATTGGGGGAAATCGGACAAATTTATTAATAAATTCAAAAGCATGAACAGCTACTCTTTCAAATGCGTTTATTATAACGCTGACAATAATATGCATTGTGCGTAAAATGCATTCATTTAATTTTAAAATCTAGCTATTATGTATGACTACGGCTATATAAATAACAGATTTTTGTGCACACATATTTGGTTTGAAAGTCATCAATGCCAAAATATATACGTTTTTTAAATGTTATAATTGTGCTTTTTTAAATTAAAGTTAGAAACCACAGTCAAAGAGAAATAGGCCACTATTTGGACCAGGCAATTCCACTCAGGCAGACAGCCTAGTCAGCCTAATCGTAACGCCTGCGTGAATACGAATAGCTTGAATCCTTCTATTAGTACATTTTTTTGTTATAGTTGCACGTCCCTTTCGGATGATCGATAGCATACGCTTCTTGCTGCATTTGAATACTGTTTACTTAGATCTTCGCGCCTCAATAGCCAATAGGGTGATTAAAGAATATGCCAACGATTCACTGTCGAATCGCAATCAGTATTACTTAACTGACTTTATACTCTTCGTCACTTTGGTTCAAAATGGATGCTGCTTGGAGCAATTTTCTCTTCCAGGTAAGTCTTAATGGACCTTCTTTCTTGTTGTGTTTGTGTGCGCGCTTTTCTGAAGATTGGCTTTTGAAGAATTTGTGCCCCGCTGCTCCGGGGCCTACACATTTATGTGATGCAAAGTAGCATCTCGTCTAGACCAGTGATTCCCAATCAGGGTTACTAGGACCCCTGGGGGTACTTGAGAAGACTCATGAGACAATAGCCTTACTGGTAAAATGCACATGAATGGGTACTCCTGGCACAGCAAAATGTTGTTGGTGGTATACAATGCAGTGACTTTATGCTAATAGATCAGTGTTTATTTCTCCAGACTACTCCCAACCAAAACCAAGTGGAGGGGACCCTCCAATCAGAACTCTTACCAGTCCATACTGCCTCTCCTCAGACCCCTCCCACAGAGAACATAGCCCAGCCTCCTTCCACGGTGGACACTGCTGCCCTCAATGAAGAACCCTTACCTGGTGAGAGAATCATGGGGTGTGAAATACATATAAATACTATATATTTTTCAGAAGTTATCGGCAATTAAGTTGAAAAGGATGTAATGTAGATTGCTAAACAAGATGTCTGTTATAATATGATACATTACATAAGGGCTCCTGAGTAGTGCAGCATTCTAAGGCACTGCATTGCAGTGCTAGAGGCGTCACTACAGACTCAGGTCCGATCCGGGGCTGTATCACATCCGGCCGTGATTGGGAGTCCTATAGGGAAGTGCACAATTAGCCCAGCGTCCACCGGGTTAGGGGAGGGTTTGGCCGGGGTAGGCTGCCTTTGTAAATAAGAATTTGTTCTTAACTGACTTGCCTAGTTAAATAAAAAAAATAACATTAGGCTGTCTTCATACCGTTATATTTAGAATTTATCGGGATATTATTATTAATGAGAATTTCAATGTCTTAATTTCTCATTCCCTCTCTTCTTCCGCTCTTTTGTCCTACAGTGAAGACAACTTCCCGGCCTGCCCGTGTGCCACACATCTGTGCCATATGCAGCAAGCAGTTCAAGAACAACTACAACCTGCGGCGACACCAGTCGGTCCACACAGGGGTACGCATGAGGCGAGCAGGGGAGCAGGAGGAGGGGGCAAAGGAGGTTGGCGGTGGCGCAGGGCCGGCGCAGGCGGTGTCGGGAGAGAGGGCGGAGAGGCATACGGTCCCCCTCTCCCTGCTTCACCTCTCCGTTCCTCTCCCTCTCCCCCCTCCCAGCATGCTGGCGTCCCAGCTGCCAGCTCTGGGTAGTCAGGATGGCGAAGGGGTTGCCATGGCGAGCGTAGTGGCTAGAGTTAACCCCCATGCTCCTCCTGCTGCTGTCGTCATGGTGGCGGGGGCGACAGTACAGGTGGGTCATGGCGCTTCTGGAGGTTGTTGTTGTCGTCCGTGAAAAAGAAAAGTATAATTTAGGTTCCCTCTTGCATGGTCTTTATTGAGATTGTGGGAATAAAGGGAATTCGGCATGTTATGCAAATGGCCCAGAGAAATTATCTAGGTTTCCGCGATCCGTGTGTGTCTTGAGTGGTTCGGAAAGACCCAAAGAATGGACAATATGATATGTCAATAATCTACACAGATGCATGTGTAATTATCGACTACTCCAATAAAATAAAAAAAATGTTTGTACTGTAAGCGCATCTCTTTCTAATCATCCCCACCCCAGCGGCCATCGAACCCCAACCCCAACCCCGTGCGGAAGAACCACGCCTGTGAGACGTGCGGGAAGGCTTTCCGAGATGTGTACCACTTAAACCGACACCGTCTCTCCCACTCGGATGAGAAACCCTTCTCCTGCCCCATCTGCCAGCAGCGGTTCAAGAGGAAGGACCGCATGAGCCACCACGTGCGCTCTCACCAAGGCGGTGTGGAGAAACCATATGTGTGCCCTCACTGTGCCAAGGCTTTCTCCAGGTGAGAGTGGCATACTATAGGCCAGAAAGCAGGGTAGTGGTCATTGAGCCAGAGAGCAGGGTCATGTTCATTAGGGCAGGCAACATAATTATTTTCTTAAGATAGTACCTTTCCCTGCAATTAGGGCCGTTTTCTTCTGCTTTGTGCCTCAGTGATACACTGTGCTTAAAGGGGCAATCAAATGTATGATACACTATACAGTGCATTTTGTACTTTACAGCCTCATTCTAAAATTGATTAAATGATTTTCTCCATCAACACAATACCCCATAATGACACATTTTCTTTTTTTTAAACCTATTACAAATAAAAAAGAGAGCTTATTTACCTAACTATTCAGACCCTTTTGCTATGAGACTCGAAATTGAGCTCAGGTGCATCCTGTTTCCATTGATCATACTTGAGATGTTTCTACAATTTAATTGGAGTCCATTTGTGGTAAATTCAATTGATTGGACATGATTTGGAAAGGCACACAGACTATGTAAGGTCCCACAGTTGACAGTGCATGTCAGAGCAAAAACCAAGCCATGAGGTCGAAGGAATTTTCCGACGCAGTGAAGGTCTTCAAGAACACAGTGGCCTCCATTCTTAAATTTGAGAAGTTTGGAATCACCAGGACTCTTCCTTAGAGCTGGCCGTCTTCTACCCTTGAGCAATCGGGGTAGAAGGGCCTTAGGCAGGGAGGTAACCAAAAAACCATTTGTCACTCTGGCAGAGCTCCAAAGTTCCTCTGTGGAGGTGGGAGAACCTTCCAGAAGGACAACCATCTCTGCAGCACTCCACCAATCAGGCCTTGACGGTAGAGTGGCCAAATGGAAGCCAGTCAGTAAAAGGCACATCACAGCCTGCTTGGAGTTTGCCAAACGACACCTAAAGGACTCTCATACCATGAGAAACAAGATTCTTTGGTCTGATGAAACCAAGATTGAACTCTTTGGCCTGAATGCCAAATGTCACATCTGGAGGAAACCTGGCACGATCCCTACAGTTAGGCATGGAGGTGGCAGCATTGTGCTGTGGACATGTTTTTCAGGGACATGGAGACTAGTCAGGATCGAGGGAAAGATGAACAGAGCAAAATACAGAGAGCTCCTTGAAGCATTAACATCTATGAGCAACAACGGCTCAGGACCGCCAGGTGCTGAAGCACGTAAAAATCATCTGTAACAGGCTGACTATACCGCTCGCATCGTGTGCGTGAACGTTGCAAAATACATTTTGAAATCTATATTATTAAATTATTGCACCCACACTGCTCGTGCGCGCCAAAGAGCGTCTGCATTGCCACGGGCTAAAATAGAAGTCGTTCTATTTGTGACGCAGATCAAGTCCTGCCTCTCCCATCTCCTCATTGGTACCCACATGCCATCTCCTCATTGGTTATACCCACGTGGGTGACTGAAAGACGAACGAGGTCAGTGGCGGTAATGCACCTAATTTATGGAAGTTGCCAATTACAATATAAAGTCGAGAAGAAAAAGCCTAGGAGGAGGAGAGATGACTAGAAACGATTTGGTTGATCGTTTTATGTGTGTATTAATTGTTGGAGTAGAGGACCTTGTGCATTTCAGGTAAAATAACAACTCAATGTTTATATCCCAGAACAAATTAACTAGCAACAGCAAGCTAGCTAAATATGACAAATTAGCTAGCAAGTGCAAGCTCTCTAGCTAAATTGGCATAAATGTTTAATGCTTTTCAACCTGTCCCCAAATTAATGCAATTGGTTCAGAGTTTGTTTTGATATTTTAACCTGAGTGTCGTGATCGCGTTTGGTGTGGGGGGACAAAATACATTTATGCACGATGGCGCACGCGCGCAGCCGGTTTGAGTTTTGTGTAACACTCACTACCGAGTTCCAAACTGCCTCTGGAAGCAACGTCGGCATAATAACTTTTCGTCTGGATCTTCATGAAATGTGTTTCCATGGCCAAGGAGGTGCACACAAGCCTAGGATCACCATACGCAATGCCAAGCATGCAATCAAACCAGGGACTGTAGTGACACCTATTGCACTGAGATGCAGTGCCTTAGATCGCTGCGCCACTCGGGACCCATCTGGCAGTCCGACGGACGAATCTGGGTTTGGCGAATGCCAAGAGAATGCGACCTGTCCGAATGCGTAGTGCCACCTATAAAGTTTGGTGCAAGCGGAATAATGGTTTGGGGCTGTTTTTCATGGTTCGGGATTGGCCCCTTAGTTCCAGTGAAGGGAACTCAACTCTACAGTATACAATGACATTCTAGACGATTCTGTGCTGAGGGGAAGGCCCTTTCCTGTTTCAGCATGACAATGCCCCCGTGCATGAAGCCAGGTCCAAACAGAAATGGTTTGTCGAGATTGGTGTGGAAGAACTAAACTGGCCTGCACAGAGCCCTGACTTCAACTCCATCGAACACCTTTGGGATTAATTGGAATGCTGACTGCGAGCCAGGCCTAGTTGCCCAACATCAGTGCCTGACCTCACTAATGCTCTTGTGGCTGAATGACTTTTTGTGGCATCCAATGTAAACAAACACAAAATGGCCTCAAAACATGGTTAAAAATGTAATTTTGATATCAAGGATGGTCAGTCCATTGCATCCATAGCTCTGTCTATGAATTTGAAAGTGGTTACATTTGTCCAGCCCCATCCCTCAGCATTTTACCGAAACAGGGGTGGGGGAAAACACTTTGTTTCTACTGCTGATTGCTGCTTTAAAGGGACGTTACATTCCACGATCAAGTCTGTCACATGTTTTCACAACTCAAAAGTAGTCCAGATAAGTCAACATCCCATGCCATTGGTTGTCTGTGAATGGAAAATGTAAGCACCAAAAATTTGGGAATTACATGGTGCTTATCTTTTTCATTCATAATGGTTTGTGGCCTGTGACTTGAACTTATCTCAAAAGAAGACTTCTTGCGGTCTAAAAACATATGACGAAGTTTGAATGTTGAATGTAATGTCCCTTTCACAGATTCACAGTTTCTGCTGGAGAAAGTCTATAACAAGGTGTTGTTGTCTTACCCCTTTCTATCTCTCACTTCTTTCAGGCCTGATCATCTCAATAGTCATGTCAGACAAGTTCACTCATCTGAACGACCCTTCAAGTGTCCGGTACTTGATGTTTGTGCTACTTTTTATCCTTTTACACCTCTCAAATCTCAATACAGTCATTCTTAGCCATCAATTTGCTTCTCTATACCTTAAATCCTTCGTACCATAACGATCCATTGTAATAAAATCGGGATTGGAATCAATTCCATTTCAATTCAGGAAGTAACCCGAAATTCCAATTTGAGTTTACTTCCTGAATTGAATGAATTGACTCCAACCCTGAATTAAATACAATGGGAGATGGTTTTGCTTTTAAACTGCTGCCTTCTGTGTCTTTATTGATAACCAGTCATTCCTCATCACTCTCTGTGTTTAGACGTGCGAGTCCAGCTTCGCCACGAGGGACCGGCTACGTGCTCATATGATCCGCCACGAGGAGAAGGTACCGTGCCACATCTGCGGCAAGCTCCTGTCGGCTGCCTACATCACCGATCACATGAGGGTGCACAACCAATCGCAGCACCATTCCTGCCATATCTGTAACCGCAGTGAGTTTCTGTCAACAACTTGTATTGTTTGATGTAAAGGTTCACAAATAGTTTATAAGATGTTAGTAAACGTTTCACGGCCTCCCGAGTAGCGCAGCGATTCGATACCAGGCTCTCAGCCCGCTGTGACCGAGAGACCCATGAGGCGGTGCACAATTGACGCAGCGTCATCTGGGTTAGGGGAGGGTTTGGCAGGCCGGGATTGTCCCATTGCACTCTAGCGACTCCTTGTTGTGGACCGGGCACCTGCAAGCTGACTTCAGTCGCCAGCTGGACGGTGTTTCCTCCTAAACATTGGTGCGAATGGCTTCTGGGTTAAGTGAGTGTCAAGAAGCAGTGCGGCTTGACAGAGTCATGTTTTGGAGGATGCATGGCTCTCGACCTTCGCCTCACGAGTCCGTAGGGGAGTTGCAGTGATGGGACAAGACTGTAATTACCAATTGGATATCACAAAAAAGGGGTAAAAGTACCAAAAAAATACCAGTCAAAAGTTTGGACACCTACTTATTCAATCTTTATTTTTACAATTTTCTATGTTGTAGAATAATAGTGAAGACATCAAAACTATAGTGAAGACATCAATACTATAAAATAACACTTGGAAGGAATCATGTACTACCCAAAAAAGTGATGAATGAATCAAAATATGTTTTATATTTGAGATTCTTCAAAGTAGCCAACCTTTGCCTTGATGACAGCTTTGCACACTCTTGGTATTCTCTCAACCAGCTCCATGAGGTAGTCACCTGGAATGCATTTCAATTAACAGGTGTGCCTTGTTAAAAGTACATTTTTGGAAAGGAAGACCTAGAGTTACCTCTGCTGCAGAGGGCAAGTTCATTAGAGTTAACTGCACCTCTGATTGCAGCCCAAATAAATGCTTCACAGAGTTCAAGTCACAGACACATCTCAACATCAACTCTTCAGAGGAGACTGTGTGAATCAAGCCTTCATGGTTGAATTGCTGCAAAGGAACGACTACTAAAAGACACCAATAATAAGAAGAGGCTTGCTTTGGCCAAGAGAGAGGAGCAATGGACATTAGACCGATGGAGATTTGTCCTTTGGTCTGGAGTCCAAATTGGAGATTTTTGGTTGCAACCGCTGTGTCTTTGTGAGACGCAGAGTAGGTGAACGGATGATCTTCTCATGTGTGGTTCCCACCGTTAAACATGGAGGAGGTGTGGGGGTGCTTTGCTGGTGGCACTATCTGTGATTATTATTTTTTTATTCAAGGCACACTAAACCAACATGGCTACAACAGTATTCTGCAGTGATGCACTATCCCATCTGGTTTGGGCTTAGTGGGACTATCATTTGTTTTTCAACAGGACAATGACTCAAAACACACCTCCAAGCTGTGTAAGGGCTATTTTACCAAGAAGGAGAGTGATGGAGTGCTGCATTAGATGACCTGGCCTCCATAATCCCCCGACCTCAACCAAATTGAGATGGTTTGGGATGAGTCAGACCGCAGAGTGAAGGAAAAGCAGCCAACAAGTGCTCAGCATATGTGGGAACTCCTTCAAACCTGTCGGAAAAGCATTCCAGGTGAAGGTGGTTGAGAGAATGCAGAGTGTGCAAAGCTGTCATCAAGGCAAAGGGTGGCTACTTTGAAGAATCTTAACACTTTTTTTGGTTACTACAACATTCCATATGTGGTTTTGATGTCTTCACTATTATTCTACAATGTAGAAAATAGTAAAAATAAAAACCCTTGAATGTGTAGGTGTTCTAAAACTTTTGACCAGTAGTGTATAAATAAACATTTTAGAGTTTAAGTGGTTTATAAGATGTTAATAAACATTCAAAGTTTAGAAATGGTTTTATTAAATGTTTAATAAACAATTGTCAAGTCCTGGAACACACTCACTTAATAATTTTCTATACAAAATATTATCTAGAACGTTTTCAGTCTCGCCTGCCTACCGTACTCTATAAAGCGTTACATGTAAAGGCTTAAAATGACGTTAACTGCTAACTCTCTCCGTCTCCTCCAGGCTTCACCACTCTGACCTATCTGCGCGTCCACGCCCAGAAGCACCACGGCCAGGAGTGGAAGGAGAGCGCTGGCGGCTTCGGCGGCACGGGCTCAAGTGGTGTTCTTGTGTGCCAGCTGTGCGGGGTGCACTGCAAGACCCCCACCCAGCTGCAGGGCCACATGGGCACCCACAGTACTGGGGGCCAAGGGGGCTCCTCCGGCACTGTTCCGGCTAGCGGGGCGTCTAGCTCCTCTGTGTCCCTCAGCAACATGGTGTCTGCCCCAACTGTCTACGTCAACAGCAACGCAGTGGTGGACCTGCTGGTGTCGGACTGCTCTAGCATACAACCTCAGTCCCACAGTTAGCAGAGCCGCAGTTGAACTTCAGCCACTTGAGTCCCTAAGACCCGTAGTAATAAGGTTAGGAGGCTTGCTTAGGGGAGAGCCTCAGTTGTAAACTTTGGCCCCTCTGAGTCCCATAGCTAGAGGAAGAGGGGGGGGATGGAAAGAAGGGTCTGGCTTAGGGCAGAGAAAGTATGCAAGAATATTGTAGAGCGAGGAGGGGGGGGACATTGTATGTCCTGTACGCTGATTCGATGATGCTAGATAACGACAAATACAGACGTGTCCCCAACGTGGCTGAACTCTCTCTCTTTCAGTACTCCCATGACACTGTGGACTTGTCTGCTCTATCCCTCTCCCTCCCTCCTTTCTCTCCCCCTTGTCCTCCCCCAGTCCCAGCAACTACTCCCCTCTGCTAATAATGCACCATGTACTGTAACTCAATGTCAGTCACACCAACCACCTCTCCTTTTGTTTATTTTGTCGCTCTCTTCTCCAAACATTCATAAGATAGACTTGTAGTAAGTTGGGGAGTGATGTAATAGGAACATGATATAACTAGGGGGTATGTAGAAGAGTATTCTGAAAGAGAATGAGAGGTTCAGGGGGCGAATTGCACATAAGTCAGAGGCTGCTATCCTCCAGAAATGAAGAGGAGTAGATGTGACGTTTTAATTGTGTAATGCTGTGAGCATATGGATGTAGTTTGTTTTTAAATAGGGCCAATGCTGGATCTGGAGGTTAGCCCATACCCACTGGGCAGACACTGGTTGAATCAACGTTGTTTCCATGTCCTTTCAATGAACCAATGTGGAATAGAAGTTGAATTGATGTCTGTGCCCAGTGGGTACTGTGTTGGTGTTTATGAACAGTGGAGCGGTGTACTGCATCGATGTGTTTCAGGTACAGTGGAGAGAGAGAGAGACAATTGGCAAAGTTGCGTTCAGGAGTGTCAAGCACCTTAAAAATGTGGACGTTTAATCCGCTGAAGGTTCAGACAGGTTTCGTAAAGATGCATTTGCTCTGCGTCTTCCTCTTTGGGCACAACCACATTTAATACATAATGGTTATTCTTATTACTGCTACTGTACAGCCACATTCATGACATATGTCACTGACACCTAAAAACACAATTTGCATTCAAGTGAAGCTAGCTAATACTACCTACAAGAACGTTAGCAGCAGCCCCCCTTATGCTAAAGATGGTTGAAAACAAATATTTTAAGAAAGTATCGATTGATTCAGTCAAAAGAATTGTACCCATGTCTGCCATTTTATTTCTTTGTAACTGTTATTGCCATAGTGTTCTTTGTTTTGTTCCTAGCACGAGTCCACCATATTAAAACTAATTCATTAACACCACCATGTATAGCACACAGCATTTGAGTACAACTCGTATTATAACTTATAGCGCTCTCCATGAATCTGAGGAGAAAGATCACCTTTCCTCAGATATCTTTGATTGTTTGACATTTTCAGTGGTTAAGAGTGATGTCATGGAAGGGCTTAAAAGGTCATGTCGAGATATGAATATCCAGGAACTTTATACTACTAGCATTCGATGGCCCACCCCTGGTATGCTTTCAACAAATTCCGGTTTTGTTGTGAAGTACTTCATTTAATCAGTTTAGTGTTGGTATGTTATATTTAAAAAAAACAAAAATGCTTCTAATTATTTAATTTGGAGACTTGTTCTTCCTGTTGAGAAAAGTAGTGTTTTATTAAAAGTTATTTTAGGTTTCCCGCGTTAAGCAACAACAAAAAAATACCTCTATTCTAGGAACCTGAACAGCTCTTGTGATACATCGTAATGCCTTATTGTACTCAACTGCTATTTTAATTATTTTATTCTGAACTATTTTAAATCTTAGTCATGGATTCATTAAGAATACTAATGGGATGTATTTATTATATTTTTATATTTCTCAACAGTATGCATGTCTGAACAGTTAGAGCAAACAGTTGATGCTTACCGTGATCATGAATATTACGTTATTATTTTGTAGATGAAGTATAGAGATCATGTTATTATTTTGTCATTTTTGACTATTAAAAGTAAAAGCAGTATACATTTGAGGTGAGGGTGTGTCCATTATTTGTGTGTGTGTGTGTGTTACATGCTTGACAGAGAAGTGTTTGGATTTTGTGTTGATACGGTGCAGTGAAAATGGTGGGGAGTGGCATGCAGCTGGTAACACAGTGTGTGTGTGTGTTGGTATCTTTGACTTAAAATATGTTAAGCGTGAGATGAGCATGTAACCTTGACCCCTGTTGTGTAATCGTATTTGGCTCTGGCTCCTGTGCGTGTGTTGCTGCACACTGAGTAATCCCTCTGCACCGATACTAATAATAATCATGATGAAATATACAGTCCCTACAATAGTATATCTCTCTTTTCCTGGAAATGAAAGCACATGTGATCTTACTACTGTGCAGATCTGGTCCTTTCTAAACCAATATTAGCATGTGTATTTTCTGACAGATATAAACGGGTGTAAACAAGGGTTTCTTCCACATTCTCTTCTGAAGAGGTCTTCCTGTGTTTTTGTGGGGAATGTTTTGGATGCAGCTTGCAAACTGTCTTCATATTGTATTTTATTCCAAATATTATATTATTTATTTTTTACAAAGTAGTACTTGTTGATACTCTTCCAATGTGTAACGTTATACACAGTTTACAATGCCCCCATTGTGTTTTATATTTCTATGGTCAGAATTAACTGTTCTGCCGTTCTACTAAAGCATCAGGACCTTTCTTGAGCCAATTTCTCAGCTGTGGAGTGAGGGCATTAAAGTTGCTGAAAAATCATTCCGTAACGAAATACATTACACTAGTTTTCCAATCTCTCTGACATAACTACTATTCTAAAAAATAAAGCATGCTGATTGCCTGCCATGCATTGCTCCCTGTGAGATATTTCATCCCATCTCCAGACCAGACCATCTTGATTTATTTTGCAGAATGGAGGTATATCTCTCCATTCTCAAAATGTTCTACTGCACCTGGAGGGCAACTGAAATTGTTCCCGGGGGCAGTTATCAGTCGACAGACCTGCTGGACTGTCAAACACCAATTATTGGTGACCAAAGTGAATATGCTAACAATACAAGACAATTCATAGGCAACCCCAGGAACCACCCTAGACATACAGTACCAGTCAAAAGGGTTTTTCTTTATTTTTACCATTTTCTACATTGTTGAATAATAGTGAAGACATCAAAACTATGAAATAACACATGGAATGTTGTAGTAACCAAAAAAGTGTTAAAACAAAATGTATTTTATATTTTAGGTTCTTCAAAGTAGTCACCCTTTGCATTGATGACAGCTTTGCACACTCTTGGCATTCTCTCAAACAGCTTCACAAGGAAGTCACCAGGAATGCATTTCGATTAACAGGTGTGCCTTGTTAAACGTTAATTTGTGGAATTTCTTTCCTTCTTATTGCGTTTGATCTAATCAGTTGTGTTGTGACAAGGTAGGGGTGGTATACAGATGGTAGCCCTATTTGGTAAAAGACAACGTCCATATTATGACGAGAACAGCTCAAATGAGCAAAGAGAAATGACAGTCCATCATTGCTTTTAAGACCTGAAGGTCAGTAACTCTGTAAGGGTTAAGAACTTTGAAAGTTTCTTCAAGCGCAGTCGCATAAACCATCAAGCGCTATGATGAAACTGGCTCTCACGAAGACCGCCACAGGGAAGGAACACTCAGAATTACCTCTACTGCAAAGGATAAGTTCATTCGTGCTACCAGCCTCAGAAATTGTAGCCCAAATATATGCTTCACAGAGTTAAAATAACAGACACATCTCAACATCACAGTTCAGAGGAGACTGCTTGAATCAGACCTTCATGGTCGAAATTGCTGCAAAGAAACCACTACTGAAGGACATCAATAATAAGAAGAGACTTGCTTGGGCCAAGAAACATGAGCAATGGACATTAGACTGGTGGAAATTTATTCTTGGTTCTGATGAGTCCAAATTTGAGTTTTTTTGTTCCAACCGCTGTGTCTGTGAGACGTAGAGTAGGTGAACAGATGATTTCCACGTGTGTAGTTCCCACCTTGAAGCATGGAGGAGTGGGGGTGCTTTGCTGGTGACACTGTCAGTGATTTATTTAGAATTCACGGCACACTTAACCAGCATGGCTACCACAGCATTCTGTAGTGATACGTCATCCCACCTGGTTTGCGCTTAGTGGGACTATCAATTGTTTTTCAACAGGACATTGATTCAAAACACACTGTGTAAAGGCTATTTTACCAAGAAGGAGAGCGGATGGAGTGCTGCATCAGATGACCTGCCCTCCACAATCACCTGACCTCAACCCAATTGAGATGGTTTGGGATGAGCTGGACCACAGAGTGAAGGAAAAGCAGCCAACAAGTGCTCAGTATATGTGGGAACTCCTTCAAGACTGTTGGAAAAGCATTCCAGGTGAAGCTGGTTGAGAGAATGCAATGCTTTCATCAAGGCAAAGGGTGGCTACTTTGAAGAATCTAACATGTAATCTATACTTATATTATTTTAAACACTTTTTTGGTTACTACAACATTCCGTATGTGTTTTTTCATGGTTTTGATGTCTTCACTATTATTCTACAATGTAGAAAATAGTAAAAATAAAGACAAACCCTTGAATGAGTAGGTGTGTCCAAATGTTTGACTGATACTGCATATAAACAACGTTTCCATTCCAAAGGTTCCCCCGGGACCATGGCTCTGGGCCCCCAAACTATTTTATAATGTGATTGATTATCAATACTGGAAATGTTACAGCCCTCACCATATGTATTTGGACAGTGAACCTAACATTTTAAATTTGACACTATATTCAAGCATTTTGGATTTGTATCATATGAGGCGACAGTACAGAATGTCACCTTTTATTTCAGGGTATTGTCATACAGTTACAGCCAAAAATACACTGAACAAAAATATAATTTAAAAAAACATGCAACAATTTCAAAGATTTTACTGATTACAGTTCATATAAGGAAATCAGTCAATTGAAATAAACTCATTAGGTCCTAATCTATGAATCTCACATGACTGGGAATACAAATACTCATCTGTTGGTCACAGATACCCTTTGAAAATAATGTTGCGGCGTGGATCAGAAAACCAGTCAGTATCTGGTGTGACCACCATTTGCCTCATGCAGCGCAACACATCTTGTTCGCATAGAGTTGATCAGGCTCTTAGTTGTGGCTTGTGGAATGTTGTCTCACTCCTCTTCAATGGCTGGGTGAAGTTTCTGGATATTGGCGGGAACTGAAACATGCTGTCGCACACATCGATCCAGAGCATCCCAAACATGCTCAAAGGGTGACATGTTTGGTGAGTATGCCGGTCAGGGAAAAACTGGGACATTTTCAGCTTGCAGGAATTGTGTACAGATCCTTGCGACATGGGGCCATGCAGTATTATGCTGAAACATGAGGAGATGGCGGCCGATGAATGGCACGACAGTGGGCTTCAGGATCTCACCACTGTATCTCTGTGCACTCAAATTCCCATTGATAAAACGCAATTGTGTTCATGGTCCGAAGCTCATGCCTTCCCATATCATAACCCCACTGCCACCATGGGGCACTCTGTTCACAAGTTGATGTCGGCAAACCGCTCGCCCACACGACACCATACACGCTATCTGTCTGGTACAGTCGATACCAGGATTCATCCGTGAAGAGCACAGTTCTCCAGCGTGACAGTGGCCATCGAAGGTGAGCATTGGCCCACTGAGGTCGGTTACAACACCAAACTGCAGTCAGGTCTAGACCCTGGTGAGGACGACGAGCATGCAGATGAGCTTCTGAGACGGTTTCTGACAGTTTCATCAGCTGTCCGGATGGCTGGTCTCAGACGATCCCGCAGGTGAAGAAGCCGGATGTGGATGTCATGGGTTGACGTGGTTACACATGTTCCTTGCCCTCTAAATACAACTCTGCTGTCTTCAACCAGGATCTCAGCGATCACTGCCTCATTGCCTGGTTGCGTAATGGGTCCGTGGTCAAATGACAACCCCTCATCACTGTCAAACTCTCCCTAAAACACTTCAGGGAGCAGGTCTTTCTAACCGACCTGGTCCGGGTATTCTGGAAGGATATTGACCTCATCCGGTCAGTAGAGGATGCCTGGTTCTCTTCAAAAGTGCTTTCCTCTCCATCTTAAATAAGCATGCCCCATTCAAAAAATGTAGAACTAAGAACAGAAATAGCACTTGGTTCACCCCAGACTTGACTGCTCTTGACCAGCACAAAAACATCCAGTGGGGTTCAGCATTAGCATAGAATAGCCCCCGTGATATGCAACTCTTCAGGGAAGTCAGAAACCAATATACTCAGTCAGTTAGGAAAGCAAGGGCTAGCTTTTTCAAACTGAAATTAGCACTAATTCCAAAAAGTTTTGGGACACTGTAAAGTCCATGGAGAATAAGAGCACCTCCTCCTAGCTACCCACTGCAATGAGGATGCGAAACATTTTCACCACCGATAATCTATGATAATCGATAGTTTCAATAAGCATTTTTCTATGGCTGTCCATGCTTTCCACCTGGCTACCCTACCCCAGCCAACACCTCAGCACCCCCTGCAGCAATTTGACCCCCTCTTCTCCTTCACCAAAATCCAAACAGCTGATGTTCTGAAAAAGCTACAAAATCTGGATCCCTACAAATCAGCTGGGCTAGACAATCTGGACCCTCTCTTTCTAAAATGATCCGCCAAAATTGTTGTAACCCCTATTCCTAGCCTGTTCAACCTCTCTTTCGTATCGTCTGAGATCCCCAAAGATTGGAAAGCTGCCGCGGTCATCCCCCTCTTCAAAGGGGGAGACACCTTAGACCCAAACTGTTATAGACCTACTGTATATCCATCCTGCCCTGCCTTTCTAAAATCTCCGAAAGCCAAGTAAATAAACAGATCACCGACCATTTCGAATCCCACCGTACCTTCTCCACTATGCAGTCTGGTTTTCCGAGCTGGTCATGGGTGCACCTCAGCCACGCTCAAGGTCCTAAACGGTATCATAACTGCCATTGTAGAAAGGCCCATGGAGTTGGTGGAATAATCTTTTAATTCATTGCCATTTACTCAGCTGGGCCAGGGGCGCTTTAATTAGGTCAGGTGGAAATGTCCGACAGATCTCAACTCCATAAAAGGAGGAAATTGCCATCGCCTGATCTCGCTGCTTTCTCTTCCTTAACTCCATCTGATCCAGAAGTTCTGTGCGTCCATGAATCCACACTACTCAGTAAATATACCACTTTATGGTTAAAGGAATTCTTGCCTCAGTCTCATCCATTCCTCTGTCACCTGACACGTGACCACCTGTTCACCTTCACTGTCAGTCATCCTACCTGTCCAGCTACCCACACAGATTCCACTAATCTTTCAGCCATCGATAAACAACAATACTGTGCAGCCGTATTCATCGACCTGGCCAAGGCTTTCGAGTCTGTCAATCACTGCATTCTTATCGGCAGACTCAATAGCCTTGGCTTCTCAAATGACTGCATCGCCTGGTTCACCAACTACTTCTCAGATAGAGTTCAGTGTGTCAAATCGGAGGGCTTGTTGTCCGGACGTCTGGCAGTCTCTATGGGGGTGCCACAGGGTTAAATTCTCAGGCTAACCCTTTTCTCTGTTTATTTCAATGATGTCGCTCTTGCTGCTGGTGATTCAGTAAAAACAGCTTTCCCAAACATCAAAAGAAACAAGATGAGAGGTTTTATACAGGCTGTTAGTGCGGAACAGACAGATGAATACGCAGTGAAAACCAAGAAAGAGAAGGTTGCTGTACCAAAACACAGTAGCATTCAGAATGAGTTTCTTCAGGCAGAAATTTGCATCCTGTAGCTCCAACTCCAAAAAGTTCTGGGACACTGTGAAGTCCATGGAGAACAAGAGCACCTCCTCCCAGCTGCCCACTGCACTTAGGCTAGGTAACACGGTCACCACCGATAAATTCATGGTTATCGAAAACTTCAACAAGCATTTCTCAACGGCTGGCCATGCCTTCCGCCTGGCTACTCCAACCTCGGCCAACAGCTTCACCCCCCCCCGCAGCTACTCGCCCAAGCCTCTCCAGGTTCTCCTTTGCCCAAATCCAGAGAGCATATGTTCTGAAAGAGCTGCAATACCTGGACCCGTACAAATCAGCTGGGCTTGACAATCTGGACCCTCTATTTCTGAAACTATCCGCCGCCATTGTCGCAACCCCTATTACCAGCCTGTTCAACCTCTCTTTCATATCGTCTGAGATCCCCAAGGATTGGAAAGCTGCCGCAGTCATCCCCCTCTTCAAAGGGGGAGACACCCTGGACCCAAACTGTTACAGACCTATATCCATCCTGCCCTGCCTATCTAAGGTCTTCGAAAGCCAAGTCAACAAACAGGTCACTGACCATCTCGAATCCCACCGTACCTTCTCCGCTGTGCAATCTGGTTTCCGAGCCGGTCACGGGTGCACCTCAGCCACGCTCAAGGTACTAAAAGATATCATAACCGCCATCGATAAAAGACAGTACTGTGCAGCCGTCTTCATCGACCTTGCCAAGGCTTTCGACTCTGTCAATCACCATATTCTTATCGGCAGACTCAGTAGCCTCGGTTTTTCAGATGACTGCCTTGCCTGGTTCACCAACTACTTTGCAGACAGAGTTCAGTGTGTCAAATCGGAGGGCATGCTGTCCGGTCCTCTGGCAGTCTCTATGGGGGTGCCACAGGGTTCAATTCTCGGGCCGACTCTTTTCTCTGTATATATCAATGATGTTGCTCTTGCTGCAGGCAATTCCCTGATCCACCTCTACGCAGACGACACCATTCTATATACTTCCGGCCCGTCCTTGGACCCTGTGCTATTTAACCTCCAAATGAGCTTCAATGCCATTACAACACTCCTTCCGTGGCCTCCAACTGCTCTTAAACGCTAGTAAAACCAAATGCATGCTTTTCAACCGTTCGCTGCCTGCACCCGCACGCCTGACCAGCATCACCACCCTGGATGGTTCCGACCTTGAATATGTGGACATCTATAAGTACCTAGGTGTCTGGCTAGACTGTAAACTCTCCTTCCAGACTCATATCAAACATCTCCAATCGAAAATCAAATCTAGAGTCGGCTTTCTATTCCGCAACAAAGCCTCCTTCACTCACGCCGCCAAACTTACCCTAGTAAAACTGACTATCCTATCGATCCTCGACTTCGGCGATGTCATCTACAAAATTGCCTCCAACACTCTACTCAGCAAACTGGATGCAGTTTATCACAGTGCCATCCATTTTGTCACTAAAGAACCTTATACCACCCACCACTGCGACCTGTATGCTCTAGTCGGCTGGCCCTCGCTACATATTCGTCGCCTGACCCACTGGCTCCAGGTCATCTACAAGTCCATGCTAGGTAAAGCTCCGCTTTATCTCAGTTGACTGGTCACGATGGCAACACCCATCCGTAGCACACGCTCCAGCAGGTGTATCTCACTGATCATCCCTAATTTGGCCGCCTTTCGTTCCAGTTCTCTGCTGCCTGTGACTAGAACGAATTGCAAAAATCACTGAAGTTGGAGACTTTTATCTCCCTCACCAACTTCAAACATCTGCTATCTGAGCAGCTAACCGATCGCTGCAGCTGTACATAGTCTATCGGTAAATAGCCCACCCATTTTTACCTACCTCATCCCCATACTGTTTTTATTTATTTATTTTTCTGCTCTTTTGCACACCAATATCTCTACCTGTACATGACCATCTGATTATTTATCACTCCAGTGTTAATCTGCAAAATTGTAATTATTCTTCCACCTCCTCATGCCTTTTGCACACAATGTATATAGACTCCCCTTTTTTTCTACTGTGTTATTGACTTGTTAATTGTTTACTCCATGTGTAACTCTGTGTTGTCTGTTCACACTGATATGCTTTATCTTGGCCAGGTCGCAGTTGCAAATGAGAACTTGTTCTCAACTAGCCTACCTGGTTAAATAAAGGTGAAATAAAACATTTAAAAAATTGGAAGGAGTCTCTGAACAAACTGGTTTATGCCTATAACTGCACCCGTTGCGAAGTGACTGGCTATTCACCATTTTATCTTCTGTTTGGGAGATCACCCAGGCTTCCAGTTGATATGCTCTTTGGATTGTGCACAGAGGCAGATTCCAGTAACCAGCGAGACTACGTGGAGAACTGGAAACGAAGGATGGAAGAAGCATACGCCATTGCAAATGAAAATGCTCAGAAAGCCGCTGAAAGAAGTAAGAAGTACTATGACACTAAAGTTAGGAGTTCAGTGCTACAGCCTGGCGAATGAGTTCTGATTAAAAACCAGACACCATGAGGAGGACCAGGCAAACTCTGTAACTATTGGGAAGATACAATTCACACAGTGGTGAGACAAATGGGTTCAGACCTGCCAATTTATGAATTGTGACCAAAAAAGGGTAGGGGACGCTCCAGGGTCCTGCACAGAAACCTGCTCATGTCCTGTGACCACTTACCTTTTGAGACACAACCAGAAATCACCAAAGTGGACAAAAGTCAGAAAACGAGGAGACACCAGCCTGCATCACAGCCTCTAGATTCTGATGAAGACAGCGGGGATGAATATGACCTTCATCATGAGCCGCTACAGGTTCCCACATCTCCTACAGTACCTGATGAGAGGAATGCTGAACCAGAGAGAGAGTGGGAACACAGGCCCCCAACAGTGAAACAGACAGTTGCAGTGCCAGTCCCTGATACGCTATCAGCACAGCCTCTTGTTGAAAAGCGGCTGGAGGACACAACATTTAAAAACCCGCCTGCTGAGGAGATGAACTTGCCTGCTGAAAATTTGCCTGATGATCGTCCACCAAGTGCCTTTCCTTCATTAACTGATGCGGCTGAACCTGAGGAACCAGCCTACCAGCTGCCACAAAGAGAGAGACACCCTCCAAGACGTATCACCTATGATCAGATTGGTATTCCTTCCTGCTACAGTATCCAGCCACAACCACAGTTGTTCCCTGTCTACTCTGCACCAGGACTGGTTCCATGGCTGCCATCACTAGAGCAATGTTATTTCAGCCACCCTACATGTATGGGCTTCAGCAAACATGAGGCTACAGAGTTGACATGTTTGACCATGGACTACTGTCAGACTTTCAAAAGAGACAATTTGCAGACTATGCATATAGAACATTAAAATTGATGGACTGTTGATCAATAGTATAAGAAAAGACTGCTTATGTTATATAGCTGGTCAACAGATATGGACTGTGAATATAACTTGTTAGTTATATTTGAACAATAACCCTTGACCTCTGCTCAAGTATTACCTTACAGAAGAGGATTTTCTAGGTCCAGTGCATACGGACTGTTGAAGACAATTTTGGTAATGTTGGGACAACATTTATTTTGTCGGGGAGAGTGTGACAGCTTAAAGGAAATATTCATAGCCTGTTATACATTAAAAAGTATTAGTAAGTTCATAGTATGTGAGGATCTTAACTTCTTGGATACAGGGGGTGCTCTTTTAATTTATGGATTAAAAAAAACGTTCCCATTTTAAACAAGATATTTTGTCATGAAAAGATGCTCGAATATGCATATAATTGACAGCTTTGGAAAGAAAACACTGACGTTTCCAAAACTGCAAAGATATTGTCTGTGAGTGCCACAGAACTAATGCTACAGGCGAAACCAAGATGAAACTTCAAACAGGAAGTGAGCCAGATTTTTGAGGTGCTGTGTTCCAATGTCTCCTTATATGGCTGTGAATGCGCCAGGAACGAGCCTACACTTTCTGTCATTTCCCCAAGGTGTCTGCAGCATTGTGACGTATTTGTAGGCATATCATTGGAAGATTGACCATAAGAGACTACATTTACCAGGTGTCTGCCTGGTGTCCTCTGTCAAAATAGGTGCGTAATCTCCAGCTGCATGTATTTTCCCATGTGATTCAGAGGAGAAACAAAACTGCCACGAATGACTTATCAACAAATAAATATGTGAAAAACACCTTGAGGATTGATTCTAAACAACGTTTGCCATGTTTCTGTCAATATTATGGAGTTAATTTGGAAAAAAGTTTGCTGTTTTGATGACTGAATTTTCTGTTTTTTTTCTCAGCCAAACGTGATGAACAAAACGGAGTGATTTCTCCTACACAAATAATAATTTTGGAAAAACTGAACATTTGCTATCTAACTGAGAGTCTCCTCATTGAAAACATCTGAAGGTAAATTATTTTATTTGAATGCTTTTCTTGTTTTTGTGAAAATGTTGCCTGCTGAATGCTAGGCTTAATGCTATGCTAGCTATCAATACTCTTACACAAATGCTTGTTTTGCTATGTTTGAAAAGCATATTTTGAAAATCTGAGATGACAGTGTTGTTAACAAAAGGCTGAGCTTGAGAGCCAATATATTTATTTAATTTCATTTGCGATTTTCATGAATAGTTAACGTTGCGTTATGGTAATGAGCTTGAGGCTATAATTATGATCTCGGATGCGGGATTGCTCGTCGCAACAGGTTAAAACATCTAAGGTTAAAAATATCATGCATTCAGTATTAGTTGATAGAGATTGATAACATTCATATAATTGTGTTAAAGTTCAAATCCGTCAAGCGTACAAAGGGTACGAATTGTGAAAGTAATGTGTAAACCTTATATCGATTACTTTCTTTTGTGGTGCCTAAAAGTGTTAATCTGTGATCTACTAAATGCTCTTAATCTATGAGCCTGAGATTGATTGCTCTGGTCTCCACCCATATTCCCGGGGAAATCGCAGTCTTTTCTCATTGCCCTAAAAGTTGAATTGAGAAAACAACACCGTATCACTCTCGTGATTATTTCTCCCGTGTTTTCAGGTACGTTATTGATGATAAAAAAAGAGTAATTTAATTGTAATAACTCGCTAACATGTCAAGAGTGTTTAAGGTGTGTCTTAGTAACATCTTGAGGAAGTTAGAGTTAAGTTTGCAGAGAGTAATATGAGCCCTGCTCGGTTGTAGTGAAGAATAGCATCGTACTGAGAGTAGCTGCCATTTTATGTCGATTGTGAATGAACATGTGCGTTGTTAATAAGATATTTTGCTGTGTTATTTGTATAATGGTTTTTCTGTTGTTTTGTAATGTGTTACTTTTGTAAAATGATTGCACTAAAAGTTGAATTGAGAAAAACAACACCGTATCACTCTCGTGATTATTTCTCCCCTTTTTCAGGGGCGTAACACATGCTTCAGTTTGTTTTCTTCCTGTATTGAACACAGATCATCCAGTCTTCAATTTGATCGATTATTTACGTAAAAAAATACCAAAAGTTGTATTACAAAAGTAGTTTGAAATGTTTTGGCAAAGTTTACAGGTATCTTTTGAGATATTTTGTAGTCACGTTGCTCAAGTTGGAACCGGTGTTTTTCTGGGTCAAACATGCCAAATAAATGGACATTTTGGATATATATCGACGGAATGAATTTAACAAAAGGACCATTTGTAATGTTTATGGGACATATTGGAGTGCCAACAAAAGAAGCTCGTCAAAGGTAATTTTGTGTCGCGCCTGCAGGGTTGAAATATACTTTCTCTCTTTTGTTTACGGAGGTGCTTTCCTTAGATAATAGCATCGTTTTCTTTAGCCGAAAAGCCTTTTTGAAATCTGACATGTTGGCTGGATTCACAACAAGTGTAGCTTTAATTTGCTATCTTGCATGTGTGATTTCATGAAAGTTTGCTTTGTATAGTAATTTATTTGAATTTGGCTCTCTGCATTTTCACTGCTAACGTCATCCACTGGAGGGACATCACCTTTCTCAACATCACCTCATACCCGCTCTCCTGTCTTTACCCTGTTCAAACCCTCGATAATCGGCCATTAGGTTCCGGGACCATCACACACATCACATCACCAAACCACTCAACCTCACAGTGGAGTCCATCCATCAGGAGAACATCTCCTGCATCACCAGTACACCAGCTCACAAGATCATCCTCGGTCTCCCTTGGTTTCAACACCACTACCCCACCATCTCATGGTCGAGGATGAAAATCAGACTGGGCCCTCGAATGCCGGAGTACCTGCTTCCCCGTCCCCTGTGGTTCCACGTCGGTTGAGAGCCCTGTAGTTGCCCTTCAGCCCAACATCCCGGCGATATACCAGAACGTACAGGAGGTATTTTCCAAAACCTGCCACCTGTCTCCTTCCTCATTGCCCCTGGGACTGTGCCATCTACCTGCTTGCAGGCTCTGCACCCCCGCGCAGACGCATCGACCCTCTGTTGGTGGCTGAAACTCAGGTCATGGAGGAGTACATCCATGAGGAGCTCCAACAAGGTTTCACCCGCACGTCCACTTCTCCTGCGTCGACAGGATTCTTCTTCGTGGCCATGAATGATCGAGGGCCCGTTTTTCTTTACCAAGTTGGACATGCTGAGTGCTTACAAACTCATCCGCATCAGGGAGGGGGATGAATGGAAAACAGCTTTGTAGCGCAATGTCTGGTCACTACGAGTACTTGGTGATGCCATTTGGCTTAGCCAATCCTCCTTTAGTGTTCCAGGCATTCATCCACAAAGTGTTCCAGGACATGCTCGGATGCCAGGTGGTCGTGTGTATCGACGACATCCTGGTATACTCGGCTACCTTTTGGAGGATCACATTGCTCATGGGGGCAGTTCTGTCTCAACGACATGGTAATCCACAGAAATTGTATCCGTGTGTGTATCTGTAAGAAACTGTCCCGTGCAGAGAGGAATTACAACGTTGATGATCGAAAGTTGGCATTAGAGGAGTGGAGACACTGGCTGGAGGGCGCCAAGGACCCATTCGTCATCCTCACCGACCACCGGAACCTGGAGTACATACGGATAGCAAGGAGGCTGAATCAGCACAAAGCAAGGTGGGCCCTGTTCTTTTCAAGATTTGACTTCACGCTGACCTATCGCCCTGGTTCTAAGAACATCAAAGCCGATGTCCCGTCTCTACCATTCGGGAGAGGGTCCTGTCCAGAATGCACCTATAATCCCTTCCTCTCGAGTTGTAGTCCCTGTGGTCTGAGATATAGATGTGGACATCCGCCAGACTCTAGAGAGGGAGTCTGCAATGAGCGCATCTATGTTCCCACGAGGATAAGGGATTGGCTGCTGACCTGGGCGCACACAGCTGTTATCGCTGGACATTCAGGTATTTCCCGCACTCCACAATCTAGCCACCTACGTCAACTCCTGTTCCGTATGTGCTCAAACCAAGCCCCCTCCCCCATTGACTGAGCTCCCCTCTGACGGTTTCACCATGTTGGTGGTTGTGGATAGATTTTCTAAATCCTGTTTAATTCCTCTCTTTGGTCTCCCTCCTGCTCTCCAGGTCACTGATGCACTGTTCCAGCAGGTCTTCCAGCATTATGGCCTTCCAGAGGACATTGTCTCCAACCGTGGGCACCAATTCACATCACAGGTATGGAGAGCCTTTATGGAGAAGCTCTGGTTTATTCTCTGTCTGAAGGACACTGGCGGATTGTCATATGTCCACCAGGCAGTCAATAGAAGCTGTCCCCACGGTGTCAATGACAGGCTGGAGAGACTGGACAACATGCAGCTGAGGCTGCAGACAGGGCTGATGGGGGACTACTCTATAAATCATTGGTTTTATTACGAGAGCATCAGCTGCTCCGGACGACTGTGTGATCACGCTCTCCACAGCCGATGTGAGTAGGACCTTTAAACAGGTCAACATTCACAAGGCCGCAGGGCTAGATGGATTACTAGGATGTGTACCCCGAGCATGAGCTGACCAACTGGCAAGTGTCTTCACTGACAATTTCAACCTCTCCCTGTCTGAGTCTGTAATATCAGCATGTTTCAAGCAGACCACCATAGTCCCTGTGCACAAGAACACTAAGGTAACCTGCCTAAATGACTACCGACCCATAGCCCTCACGTCTGTAGCCTTATCCCAGAAACCCTAGACCCACTCCAATTTGCATACCGCCCCAACAGATCCATAGATGATGCAATCTCTACTGCACTCCACACTGCCCTTTCCCACCTGGACAAAAGGAACACCTATGTGAGAATGCTATTCATTGACTACAGCTCAGTGTTAAACACCATAGTGCCCTCAAAGCTCATCTCAAAACTAAGGACCCTGGGAGGAAACACCTCCCTCTGCAACTGGATTTTGGACCGAGCACGCCCCCATTCTCATCAACGGGTTGTAGTGGAGCAGGTTGAGAGCTTCAAGTTCCTTGTCGCCCACATCCCCAACAAACTAACATGGTCTAAGCACACCAAGACCATCATGAAGAGGACACAACAAAACCTTTTCCCCCTCAGGAGACTGAAAATATTTGGCATCTCATATCCTCAAAAGGTTCTACAGATGCGCCATCGAGAGCATCCTGATGGGTTGCATCACTGCCTGGTATGGCAACTGCAGGTCCTCCGACCGCAAAGCACTTCAGAGGGTAGTGCGTACAGCCCAGTACATCACCGGGGCCAAGTTTTCTGCCATCCAGGACCTCTATACCAGGCGGTGTCAGAGGAAGGCCCTAAAAATTGTCAAAGACTCCAGCCACCCTAGTCATAGACTGTTCTCTCTGCTGCCTCCTGCACGGCAAGCGGTACCGGAGTTCCTTAAATAACTCTACCTACATGTACATATTACCTCGACCAACCGGTGCCCCATCACATTGACTCTGTACCGGTACCCCCTGCATATAGCCTCACTATTGTTATTTTACTGCTGCTCTTTAATTATTTGTTACTTTAATTTCTTACCTTTTTAATGTATTTACTTAAAACTGCATTGTTGGTTAAGGGCTTGTAAGTAAGCATTTCACTGTAAGTTCCACACCTGTATTTGTGACAAATAACATTTTATTTGAAAAGAGCAAATGGAAGATCTCACCTTATTTCCTCACCCCCTTCTGAGTTGCTTGGCAGCGAGAGGCGGGTGGTCAGGAGCACTGAATGTTGCATCTTTCCTCTCCAAGCCAGTGCTTGTCAAATGAGTGCAGTAACATTACATTTACATCATTGTTAGTCTAGACATGAACAAAAGATTTTTAGTCTAGAATATAGATATGTCTTTTAATACGATGTACTGTATCTTTTAATAAATATTTTGCAAGGTCCTCTTGTTGAAGTCTTTGTGTCTACCGAACTGTAACTGTTAAAGACATAATATACACCGTCCAAACGTTTGGGGTCACTTAGAAATGTCCTTGTTCTTTAAGGAAAAGCAACTTTTTTTGTCCATTAAAATAACATCAAAATGATCAGAAATACAGTGTAGACATTGTTAATGTTGTAAACGACTATTGTAGCTGGAAACGGCCGATAAAAAAAATGGAACATCTACATAGGCGTACAGAGGCCCATTATCAGCAACCATCACTCCTGTGTTCCAATGGCACGTTGTGTTAGCTAATCCAAGTTGATCATTTTAAAAGGCTAATTGATCTTTAGAAAACCCCTTTGCAATTATGTTAGCATAGCTGAAAACTGTTGTTCTGATTAAAGAAGCAATAAAATTGGCCTTCTTTAGACTAGTTGAGTATCTTGAGCATCAGCATTTGTGGTTTTGATTACAGGCTCAAAATGGCCAGAAAGATAGAACTTTCTTCTGAAACATGTCAGTCTATTCTTGTTCTGAGAAATGAAGGCTATTCCATGCGAGAAATTGCCAAGAAACTGAAGATCTCGTACAAGCTGTGTACTACTCCCTTAACAGAACAGCGCAAACTGGATCTAACCAGAATATAAAAATGTGGGAGGCTCCAGTGCACAACTGAGCAAGAGGACAAGTACATTAGAGTGTCTAGTTTGAGAAACAGACGCCTCACAAGTCCTCAACTGGCAGCTTCATTATATAGTACCCGCAAAACACCTAGCCAACATCCCGGAGTCGCCTCTTCACTGTTGACGTTGAAACTGGTGTTTTGCGGACAGAGGAAGATTTGAAAAAATGTACATGTCCACAGTATAGGTCTAGCCTGGTGTGGTGCCCTGAACTGCTTCACCCCCATCTGACAGACATTAGGAGAGAGAGGATAGACAACTTATAATGCAAGCTGTAAAATACAACAAATAACAAAAAAACACGATGGATTTTTGTGATATTACTAACCTGTATTTATCACTATGATACCTTCTCGATGTCAGCTGGGTTGACGTTGCTCTCCTGGGTCAGAAAACATGAGTGCTGTAACGTTTCCCAGCAGTCATGGGAAACGTCAGTCACCCGTGGCTCATAGCAGGCCTCCAGGTGTGATGTCAGCAGGTCAAATAAGGCAGGGAGATTGAACGCTTTTGTCCTCTGGAGGACTGTAATCTTAAGGACCCGCATTGCTGCTTCCATAAATGTATTCCCTCGGGTTGACACTCTTTCAGATAGCTGAGTGCCAAACACTCTTCACGACTGAATAGTCGATCGAAGTAGGCTGGGAATTTCGTGTATCTGTAATTAGAGTAAAATATGTAATTGAACAATATATTTTACTATCACATGTTGGTGACAAAATATAAGGGAAAATGTATCCCAAATAACAACATATCCCAAACAAGAACTGGGCAAATTTTATTTAGAAAGGACTACAACTGATCAACAAGTCTGTTACGACTTCTAGGAGTAATGGGTGCGGAGTCAGGCACAGAGAGCGGAGGATAAAGGACAACTGTATTTATTACGGAGAAAAGTAGGTCACGCCAAAACACCAGGAACATACAATGACAGGCCCAAAAACAGGACACAAACAGTCCGGAGAAATACAGAAAATATCACATCCACAAAACGAACAGATAAACAAGCCCGCACAAAAGCCGGCGGGCTTACTGAGTTTAAATAGCCCACAATCACAACCTAAACACGGCGCCAGCCGAACAGGAAGAGGCACCATCTTCGGTGGGATTCGTGACAAAGTCCTGGTTTTATAAAAAAAAGTTACTGAGAATAAAGGATAAGTTAATAGATTGCACCTCATTATAGTGTTATACTACACTAACCTGGCTTCAACTGGGTTTTGTTTTGCCTACTGATAGAGGGTTTCAACCGTCTTTTCCCTGGCATACATGATGTAAATGACGACTGCAAAGAGGGTCTGCCTGTCTCCCAGGTTTATTCCACTCTCCTTACTTCACAGCCACCTCCACACTGCCTGGAGTAGGTGGAAGGAACAAAAGAGAAGTTTGACCCCTGGAAATGCCCTCCCTAATACTCTCCTCTCTGCCTTGCAGTCATCTGTAATGATGAGGCGAGGACCAGCCTGACCTTTCCCTGCAAAGGCATCCTCCCTTAGGAAGTCCTTCAACAGTTGAAGGCCCTCAACCATTGTGGTCTTATCCTGAGACTGAGTCAGGATAACACCAAGGGGGAGACTGCCAGCACAGATGTGGTGTTGTGGAAATTCTTACACATGGGACACTCGAAGTCAGTCATAAATTAATAATTGTTTATTATCAGTTAACTGGAGAGATTCCGACAAACTTGATGCACCGTGGTGAACGTCTGTCAGGAGCTCTCTCTCGGGGCAATCCCATTAGATCTCTTATATACAGACAAGTTATATTTGAATGATTTAGCTTATTCATTAATAATTATTTAATCATTAAGGTCTGCTTCATTCATGTGACTGACCAATACTGGGTCATGCATGTGCTAGACCAATACCTCACTAGGCTTATTCTCTCTAAGCTGAGATCTTTCGTTCTCAAAACAAGGATCTGGGCGTACAGCCAAATTGCAGATACTGATTGTGAGGATTCATTCAATCAGTCACTTGTGTGAACACAGAAAAAGGTTATTAGAAAAGCACAAACAGAACACAGAAATGTATAAATAGAAAAGTACCAACGTAAAATGTTCCATCATATTCCGTCCTCATATCACTTAATAATCACTACATTTTAATGTAAGCATTTAGATTTGAGCTTCTATATCAACAAATTCTACACTCATATTAAAGTAAAAAATTGACATTTCAAACCCTTCATTCTATGTTATACAATCTACTTAGTATGGTAAAACTATCATCATAATAAAGGTTATGCTTCTATTAACAGGAGTGATTTTAAAAAAAATACACACTCATACACAGCATGTTACATAACACAATTTAGACAAACTAAGAAAAAATAACATGCTGCAGCTGAGTTTGTCAATTTGGGATCCTCAATTTCCAAACACTGATTTCAACCAAGTTGCAGGCGTCCACCCTGATCTTGTCACACCCTGATCTGTTTCACCGGTCTTTGTGCTTGTCTCCACCCCCTCCAGGTGTTGCCCATCTTCCCCATTATCCCTTGTGCATTTATACCTGTGTTCTCTGTTTGTCTGTTGCCAGTTTGTCTTGTCTCGTCCAGCCTACCAGCGTGTTTTTCATATTCCTGTTTTCTTCAGCCCCTGTTTTATAGTTATCCTGGTTTTGATCATTCTGCCTGCCCTGACCCTGAGCCTGTCTGCCTGCCATTCTGTACATTTTGACACTGCCCTGGATTACCGACCTCTGCCTGCCCTTGACCTGTCGTTTGCCTGCCCCCTGAATCGTGAAAACTCTGGTTATGGGGAATTAACCTTAGCAACAGTGGCAATGTATTTTGCGATATCAGTCATATTAGAAGAGTGATCTGGGAAAAAAGTACAACATTCATTGCCAATGATTGCACAAGTGCCCCCTTGACCTGTCAAAAGATAGTCAAGAGCCACTCTGTTTTGCAGAGCCAATTTGCGAAATTCTTTTAGCATTGGCAATTTTCTCTAGAGATCTCCCTAATTTGGGCACGTGTATATTGACGTACACAGGAATGAGAGAAAACAAGTTCTAAGTTCACACCAACCTTGATAAGAACGAGATTGGGGCAAGGTTAGCCCAAGCTAAACTTCTTCTCACTGTCAACTGCGTTTATTTTCAGCAAACTTAACATGTGTAAATATTTGTATGAACATAATAAGATTCAACAACTGAGACATAAACTGAACAAGTTCCACAAACATGTGACTAACAGAAATGGAATAATGTGACAGTCAGTCAAAAGTAACAGTCAGTATTCAGTGTGGCCACCAGCTGCATTAAGTACTGCAGTGCATCTCCTCCTTATGGACTGCACCAGATTTTCCAGTTCTTGCTGTGAGATGTTACCCCACTCTTCCACCAAGGCACCTGCAAGTTCCCAGACATTTCTGGGGGGAATGGCCCTAGCCCTCACCCTCCGATCCGGGATCTTTGCTGGCCATGGCAGAACACTGACATTCCTGTCTTGTAGGAAATCACTCACAGAACAAGCAGTATGGCCGGTGGCATTGTCATGCTGGGGGGTCATGTCAGGATGAGCCTGCAGGAAGGGTACCCCATGAGGGAGGAGGATGTCTTCACTGTTAATGCACAGCATTGAGATTCCCTGAAATGACAACAAGCTCAGTCCAATGATGCTGTGACACACCGCCCCAGACCATGACGGACCCTCCACCTCCAAATGGATCCCGCTCCAGAATACAGACCTCGGTGTAATGCTAATTTCTTCAATGATAGACACGAATCTGATCATCACTCCTGGTGAGACAAAACAGCGATTCGTCAGTGAATTAGGACTTTTTGCCAGTCTTTTTGCCAGATGGTGGGTTTGTGCCCATAGGTGATGTTAGTGCCGGTGATGTCTGGTGAGGACCTGCCCTTACAACAGGCCTACAAGCCCTCAGTCCAGCCTCTCTCAGCCTATTGCGGACAGTCTATGTACTGATGGAGGGATTGTGCATTCCTGGTGTAACTTTTTATTTTTATTTTTTATTTCACCTTTATTTAACCAGGTAGGCTAGTTGAGAACAAGTTCTCATTTGCAACTGCGACCTGGCCAAGATAAAGCATAGCAGTGTGACCAGACAACACAGAGTTACACATGGAGTAAACAATTAACGAGTCAATAACACAGTAGAAAAAAAGGGGAGTCTATATACATTGTGTGCAAAAGGCATGAGGAGGTAGGTGAATAATTACAATTTTGCAGATTAACACTGGAGTGATAAATGATCAGATGGTCATGTACAGGTAGAGATATTGGTGTGCAAAAGAGCAGAAAAGTAAATAAATAAAAACAGTATGGGGATGAGGTAGGTGAAAATGGGTGGGCTATTTACCGATAGACTATGTACAGCTGCAGCGATCGGTTCGCTGCTCAGATAGCAGATGTTTGAAGTTGGTGAGATAAAAGTCTCCAACTTCAGGGATTTTTGCAATTCGTTCCAGTCACAGGCAGCAGAGAACTGGAACGAAAGGCGGCCAAATGAGGTGTTGGCTTTAGGGATGATCAGTGAGATACACCTGCTGGAGCGCGTGCTACGGATGGGTGTTGCCATCGTGACCAGTGAACTGAGATAAGGCGGAGCTTTACCTAGCATGGACTTGTAGATGACCTGGAGCCAGTGGGTCAGGCGACGAATATGTAGCGAGGGCCAGCCGACTAGAGCATACAAGTCGCAGTGCTGGGTGGTATAAGGTGCTTTAGTGACAAAATGGATGGTTCTGTGATAAACTGCATCCAGTTTGCTGAGTAGAGTGTTGGAAGCAATTTTGTAGATGACATCGCTGAAGTCGAGGATCGGTAGGATAGTCAGTTTTACTAAGGTAAGTTTGGCGGCGTGAGTGAAGGAGGCTTTGTTGCGGAATAGAAAGCCAACTCTTGATTTGATTTTCGATTGGAGATGTTTGATATGAGTCTGGAAGGAGAGTTTACAGTCTAGCCAGACACCTAGGTACTTATAGATGTCCACATATTCAAGGGAGGGAACCATCCAAGGTGGTGATGCTGGTCAGGCGTGCGGGTGCAGGCAGCGAACGGTTGAAAAGCATGCATTTGGTTTTACTAGCGTTTAAGAGCAGTTGGAGGCCACGGAAGTAGTGTTGTATGGCATTGAAGCTCGTTTGGAGGTTAGATAGCACAGTGTCCAAGGACGGGCCGGAAGTATATAGAATGGTGTCGTCTGCGTAGAGGTGGATCAGGGAATCGCCTGCAGCAAGAGCAACATCATTGATATATACAGAGAAAAGAGTCGGCCCGAGAATTGAACCCTGTGGCACCCCTATAGAGACTGCCAGAGGACCGGACAGCATGCCCTCCGATTTGACACACTGAACTCTGTCTGCAAAGTAATTGGTGAACCAGGCAAGGCAGTCAACTGAAAACCCGAGGCTACTGAGTCTGCCGATAAGAATATGGTGATTGACAGAGTCGAAAGCCTTGGCAAGGTCGATGAAGACGGCTGCACAGTACTGTCTTTAATCGATGGCGGTTATGATATCGTTTAGTACCTTGAGCGTGGCTGAGGTGCACCCGTGACAGGCTCGGAAACCAGATTGCACAGCAGAGAAGGTACGGTGGGATTCGAGATGGTCAGTGACCTGTTTGTTGACTTGGCTTTCGAAGACCTTAGATAGGCAGGGCAGGATGGATATAGGTCTGTAACAGTTTGGGTCCAGGGTGTCTCCCCCTTTGAAGAGGGGGATGACTGCGGCAGCTTTCCAATCCTTGGGGATCTCAGACGATATGAAAGAGAGGTTGAACAGGCTGGTAATAGGGGTTGCGACAATGGCGGCGGATAGTTTCAGAAATAGAGGGTCCAGATTGTCAAGCCCAGCTGATTTGTACGGGTCCAGGTTTTGCAGCTCTTTCAGAACATCTGCTATCTGGATTTGGGTAAAGTGGGTAAAGGAGAACTTGGAGAGGCTTGGGCGAGTAGCTGCGGGGGGGGGGGGGGGTGGAGCTGTTGGCCGAGGTTGGAGTAGCCAGGCGGAAGGCATGGCCAGCCGTTGAGAAATGCTTGTTGAAGTTTTCGATAATCATGGGTTTTTCGGTGGTGACCGTGTTATCTAGCCTCAGTGCAGTGGACAGCTGGGAGGAGGTGCTCTTGTTCTCCATGGACTTCACAGTGTCCCAGAACTTGTTGGAGTTGGAGCTACAGGATGCAAACTTCTGCCTGAAGAAGCTGGCCTTAGCTTTCCTGACTGACTGCGTGTATTGGTTCCTGACTTCCCTGAACAGTTGCATATCGCGGGGACTATTCGATGCTATTGCAGTCCGCCACAGGATATTTTTGTGCTGGTTGAGGGCAGTCAGGTCTGGAGTGAACCAAGGGTTATATCTGTTCTTAGTTCTGCATTTTTTGAACGGAGCATGCTTATCTAAAATGGTGAGGAATTTACTTTTAAAGAATGACCAGGCATCCTCAACTGACGGGATGTGGTCAATGTCCTTCCAGGATACCCGGGCCAGGTCGATTAGAAAGGCCTGCTCACAGAAGTGTTTTAGGGAGCGTTTGACAGTGATGAGGGGTGGTCATTTGACTGCGGCTCCGTAGCGGATACAGGTAATGAGGCAGTGATCGCTGAGATCCTGGTTGAAGACAGCGGAGGTGTATTTGGAGGGCCAGTTGGTCAGGATGACGTCTATGAGGGTGCCCTTGTTTACAGATTTAGGGTTGTACCTGGTGGGTTCCTTGATGATTTGTGTGAGATTGAGGGCATCTAGCTTAGATTGTAGGACTGCTGGGGTGTTAAGCATATCCCAGTTTAGGTCACCTAACAGAACAAACTCTGAAGCTAGATGGGGGGCGATCAATTCACAAATGGTATCCAGGGCACAGCTGGGAGCTGAGGGGGGTCCGTAGCAGGCGGCAACAGTGAGAGACTTATTTCTGGAGAGAGTAATTTTCAAAATTAGTAGTTCGAACTGTTTGGGTATGGACCTGGAAAGTATGACATTACTCATCTCTGCAGTAGACTGCAACTCCTCCCCCTTTGACAGTTCTATCTTGACGGAGAATGTTATAGTTGGGTATGGAAATCTCAGAATTTTTGGTGGCGTTCCTGAGCCAGGTTTCAGACACGGCAAGGACATCAGGGTTAGCAGAGTGTGCTAAAGCAGTGAGTAAAACAAACTTAGGGAGGAGGCTTCTGATGTTGACATGCATGAAACCAAGGCTTTTTCGATCACAGAAGTCAACAAATGAGGGTGCCTGGGGACATTCAGGGCCTGGGTTTACCTCCACATCACCCGCGGAACAGAGGAGGAGTAGAATGAGGGTGCGGCTAAAGGCTATCAAAACTGGTCGCCTAGAGCGTTGGGGACAGAGAATAAAAGGAGCAGATTTCTGGGCATGGTAGAATATATTCAGGGCATAATGCACAGACAGGGGTATGGTGGGGTGCGGGTACAGCGGAGGTAAGCCCAGGCACTGGGTGATGATGAGAGAGGTTGTATCACTGGACATGCTGGTTGTAATGGGTGAGGTCACCGCATGTGTGGGAGGTGGGACAAAGGAGGTATCAGGGGTATGAAGAGTGGAACTAGGGGCTCCATTGTAAACTAAAACAATGATAACTAACCTGAACAACAGTATACAAGGCATATTGACATTTGAGAGAGACATACAGCGAGGCATACAGTAATCACAGGTGTTGAATTGGGAGAGCTAGCTAAAACAGTAGCTAAAACAGTAGGTGAGACAACAACAGCTAATCAGCTAGCACAACAACAGCAGGTAAAATGGCGTTGACTAGGCAGGGAGGGTCGGATTAACTACACACAGAGCCTGAGTGCGGCTGGGGCCGACAGATAAAACATAAACAAGCAGAATGGAGTACCGTGATTAATGGACAGTCCAACATGCATCAGCTATGTAGCCAAGTGATCAGTGTCCAGGGGGCAGCGGTGGATGGGGCAGGGAAGCTGGACTGGCGAATATTATCCAGGTTTTAAAAAACTGGCTGGCTGTGCCAAAAAAAAAGCCGCTAGCAGTGGCTAACAATGACTAAATAGCTTGTAGCTAGTTAGCTGGTTAGCTTCTGGAGGTTCTTGAGTGTGTTTTAAAAATAATAGTGATTCCATATCACATTGGGTGAGGCAGGTTACCGGAAGGTATAAACAAATTAAAAATCGAAAAGAGATTGAAAGTAAATATGGGTCCAGTGAGTGTTTGGGACGCGGCGATTCAGACTGTTAGCAGGCCTGTGCTAACAAGCTAACAGTTAGTAGGCCGGGGCTAAACAAGGTAGCAGTTAGCGGACCGGGGCTAAACAAGGTAGCAGTTAGCGGACCGGGGCTAAACAAGCTAGCAGTTAGCAGGCCAAATTAGCAAGCAAGGAGATAGCAAGGGCTAGACAGTTAGCCTTTGGGGGGCGTCACGATGGGGTGAGTCTGTTTATGCCTCTTCATGTGGTGACATCGATAGACCGGTCGTGGGTCCGCATATTGTAGCCCAGGAGTATGCTTCGGTAGTAGCACAGGAGCTCTGGCCGGGCTAGCTTCAAGCTAAGTGGGTGGAAACGCTAGCCAGGAGTAATCATCCGGGTTGCGGTTAGCTAGTTAGCTAGTTGTGAAGATCCAGCTGAAAATGTTCCGTTTGCGGTGGGAATCCGGTGGGAATCCAGGGATAAAAAAAATAATAGGTCCGTTATGCTCTGGTTAGAGTCGCGTTGTTCGAACTGGTGAGAGCTTTCCGAGCTAAAGGTTAGCTGATGACCGGTTAGCTGAAGACCGCTAGCAATGGTTTGCTGACTGATAGCTGGTGTGATAGCTGGTAGTTAGCTGGCTAGCTTCAGTTGAGGGGTTCCGGATCCGAAGTAAATATAAATACTTTAGAAAAAATATCTACATTGGGTGAGGTGGGTTGCAGGAGAGTATTTAGAAGTTGAGGTTTAGCAAAATGTTTTAAAAGATATGCGAAGAAAAATATGTTTAAAAAAAAACTATATATACAAGGGACACGACACGACAAGACGTCTGACTGTTACGCCATCTTGGGCAGTTGTTGTTGTCATCCTCTACCTGCCCTGCAGGTGTGATGTTCAGATGTACCGATCCTGTGCAGGTGTTGTTACATGTGGTCTGCCACTGCGAGGACAATCAGCTGTCCGTCCTGTCTCCCTGTAGCGCTTTCTTAGGCATCTCACAGTACGGATATAGCAATTTATTGCCATGGCCACATCTGCAGTCCTCATGCCTCCTTGCATGCCTAAGGCACGTTCACGCAGATGAGCTGGGACCCTGGGCATCGTTCTTTCAGTATTTTTCAGAGTCAGTAGAAAGACCTCTTTATTGTCCTAAGTTTTCATAACTGTGACCTTAATTGCCTACCTCTTGTAAGCTGTTAGTGTCTTAACAACCGTTCCACAGGAGCATGTTCATTAATTGTTTATGGTTCATTGAACAAGCATGGGAAACAGTGTTTAAACCCTTTACAATGAAGATCTGTGAAGTTATTTGGATGTTTACGAATTATCTTCGAAAGACAGGGTCCTGAAAAAAGGACGTTTCTTTTTTTTCCGAGTTTACAATCTAGTGGCTTTCCTCACAATTTAGGGGCATAGCTCTCTAGAAGCCTCGCCTTTCCAAATCATAATTCTAACTATTGATTAATTATCCAACACAAATTTAGAATGAAAGTCCTTAGTGCTTCAATATGGTTCTATCACTTTAATCTATCACTTTAATTTAAGCATACACTGACAATGGCAGAATGTACATTTATGTTAAGGGATTTTTTTGATCAATAATGACTTATTATGTATACATTTCAATCAGGACTGACTAATCAGAATACTATTATGTTACTGTATATGTATGAATTTTACTAGTACTGAATATAATGTTTGTAAATATAATCAAGAATTAGAACAATGACTGTCTGTTCCTTGGTAGAAATGAATGAACTTATCTCTAGACTGGCTAGAATGCTTATCTACACAGGCAGACCTTGGCTCGGATCATAAATTATCTAAATTAGGAGAGACGATGTGGGAAGGCTTGAGAACTACACAGCCTTTGTACCAGGGTGAAAAAGAGACGGGACAGTTTGAAAACTAATGACGTCATTTTCAGTTTTTAACCTGTGGTAAACTGTATCATGTTCAGTACTCTCGAGAATAAACGCTGCTGATTGATTTTGAGACTGGTCTCTGTCCATTTTTTGCAAATAAGAGTCTTACAAATTCTTAGGAATTGACCGTGTTTAATTTTAATTGGGTATTAAAACATATAGGAACTTAATTCTTGCAACAATTTACATTGACATATTCATCTTATATTTCTAGCATGAACTATTCTCATCAATTGTGGTAATGACAGATTGCTATCTCAATGCATTCTTAGTCTAAATGACTATACATTTCTATCACGACATGACCCAGATGCAAACACAGGAGATGGATAGTACAGATCATTTATTACAATCACGGGGCAGGTAGAGGACAGGCAGAGAACGACCGGAAAGCACGCTGGTAAGACCCGACAATACAAGACAAACTGGCAGACAAACAGAGAACACAGGTATCAATACACAGGGGATAATGGGCAGATGGGTGACATCTTTTATTTTACCTTTATTTACCCAGGCAAGTCCGTTTCAATGACGGCCTAGGAACAGTGGGTTAACTGCCTGTTCAGCGGCAGAATGACAGATTTGTACCTTGTCAGCTCGGGGGTTTGAACTTGCAACCTTCCAGTTACTAGTCCAACACTCTGACCACTAGGCTACCCTGCCGCCCCAGGGGGGAGGAGACAAGCACAAAGAGGTGAAAAGATCAGGAATTTCACAGTGTGCAGACCTCCACAATCAACCTGATATCCCAAATAAACAAAAGCCTAAATCAATTACAGGCATGGTTGACCACACTCCTCCCTCCCTGCACTCATCCTTCTGCCGTTTCTTCATGTTCTTCTTCAGATAGTGTTTCAGTTCGTCCTCCCAATGGCACATGTTCAAAGTAGATGACCCTTGATAAAGTCTTTCACCTGAGCCGCCACTGTCCTTTACAGTCCATTATGTCTTGTACATTTTCCTACCAGTACACCAGCAGCATGAGATAAGTTTGCATGGGATCTCCCTCCATGCTCACTCCACCTGGACTTGTGTCACACTCCTGAGAAAAAAGGCATGTGAAAAAGGCAGTTGATAGTTTCGACTGGATGCTGTGTACAGATTGCTGGCTCAGACTCCAGTCTCACGGTAGAAGTGGAGAAGGACCATACTGAACGCCATTGTCGCTATTGCTTCAGCCAGTTAGAAGGGGTTGAGGTTCACACTGTTTTTGGTCAAATTATCCCTTCCATGCATCTTGACACCATCTGTGGTCACCTTCGCCATAACAGACCAGAACAACCGTTTAGTTTAGGGCATTTCTGTTTCAGGAAATCCGGACAAATGATTTACTGTGTGACAAATTATTACTATGTAATAATGTCAAAGAGAATAACACATAGTTGAAAATACATTTTCCCCCAAATTGGCTTATACCTCTTATACCTCCTTATCATCTTGTGATCTCACCGCAGAGTTACAGGGTCAGGGAGTTAGAGGACTAATCCTTAGGGAGAAATCCCGACCATCCAATAGACCAAATCTGGTGACATTTGTTATTGAAGCAAGACAAAAACAAAGCGCACAAAACAATAATTAAAATATATCACTTGAGGTGGGGAAAACTTCAATCCATTTGGAGTAACTGTCAACCATTACCAACATATACAGTGCCTTGCGAAAGTATTCGCCCCCCTTGAACTTTGCGACCTTTTGCCACATTTCAGGCTTCAAACATAAAGATATAAAACTGTATTTTTTTGTGAAGAATCAACAGCAAGTGGGACACAATCATGAAGTGGATCGACATTTATTGGATATTTCAAACTTTTTTAACAAATCAAAAACTGAAAAATTGGGTGTGCAAAATTATTCAGCCCCCTTAAGTTAATACTTTGTAGCGCCACCTTTTGCTGCGATTACAGCTGTAAGTCGCTTGGGGTATGTCTCTATCAGTTTTGCACATCGAAAGACTGACATTTTTTCCCATTCCTCCTTGCAAAACAGCTCGAGCTCAGTGATGTTGGATGGAGAGCATTTGTGAACAGCAGTTTTCAGTTCTTTCCACAGATTCTCGATTGGATTCAGGTCTGGACTTTGACTTGGCTATTCTAACACCTGGATATGTTTATTTTTGAACCATTCCATTGTAGTTTTTGCTTTATGTTTTGGATCATTGTCTTGTTGGAAGACAAATCTCCGTCCCAGTCTCATAAAACCACTTCCGGCGCCGACTGAGATGGCCGCCTCGCTTCGCGTTCCTAGGAAACTATGCAGTTTTTTGTTTTTTTACGTGTTATTTCTTACATTAGTACCCCAGGTCATCTTAGGTTTCATTACATACAGTCGAGAAGAACTACTGAATATAAGATCAGCGTCAACTCACCATCAGTACGACCAAGAATATGTTTTCCGCGACGCGGATCCTGTGTTCTGCCTTACAAACAGGACAACGGAATGGATCGCATGCAGCGACCCAAGGAAACGACTCCGAAAAAGAGGGAAACGCGGCGGTGTTCTGGTCAGACTCCGGAAAAGGGCACATCGCGCACCACTTCCCAGTATTCTTCTTGCCAATGTCCAGTCTCTCGACAACAAGGTTGATGAAATCCGAGCAAGGGTGGCATTCCAGAGGGACATCAGAGACTGCAACGTTCTCTGCTTTACGGAGACATGGCTTACTGGGAAAACGCTATCCAGGGCGGTGCAGCCAACGGGTTTCTCCACGCATCGCGCCGACAGAAACAAACATCTCTCTGGTAAGAAGAGTGGAGGGGGCGTATGCCTCATGACTAACGGGACATGGTGTGATGAAGAAAACATACAGGAACTCAAATCCTTCTGTTCACCTGATTTAGAATTCCTCACAATCAAATGTAGACCGCATTATCTTCCAAGAGAATTCTCTTCGATTATAATCACAGCCGTATATATCCCCCAAGCAGACACATCGATGGCTCTGAACGAACTTTATTTAACTCTTTGCAAACTGGAAAACATTTATCCGGAGGCTGCATTCATTGTAGCTGGGGATTTTAACAAAGCCAATCTGAAAACAAGACTCCCTAAATTTTATCAGCATATCGATTGCGCAACCAGGGGTGGTAAAACCTTGGATCATTGTTACTCTAACTTCCGCGACGCATATAAGGCCCTGCCCCGCCCCCCTTTCGGAAAAGCTGACCACGACTCCTTTTTGCTGATCCCTGCCTACAGACAGAAATTAAAACAAGAGGCTCCCACGCTGAGGTCTGTCCAACGCTGGTCAGACCAAGCTGACTCTACACTCCAAGACTGCTTCCATCACGTGGACTGGGACATGTTTCGTATTGCGTCAGATGGGAATATTGACGAATACGCTGATTCGGTGTGCGAGTTCATTAGAACGTGCGTCGAAGATGTCGTTCCCATAGCAACGATAAAAACATTCCCTAACCAGAAACCGTGGATTGATGGCAGCATTCGCGTGAAACTGAAAGCGCGAACCACTGCTTTTAATCAGGGCAAGGTGTCTGGCAACATGACTGAATACAAACAGTGCAGCTATTCCTCCGCAAGGCTATCAAACAAGCTAAGCGTCAGTACAGAGACAAAGTGGAATCTCAATTCAATGGCTCAGACACAAGAGGCATGTGGCAGGGTCTACAGTCAATCACGGACTACAAGATGAAATCCAGCCCAGTCACGGACCAGGATGTCTTGCTCCCAGGCAGACTAAATAACTTTTTGCCCGCTTTGAGGACAATACAGTGCCACTGACACGGCCTGCAACGGAAACATGCAGTCTCTCCTTCACTGCAGCCGAGGTGAGTAAGACATTTAAACGTGTTAACCCTCGCAAGGCTGCAGGCCCAGACGGCATCCCCAGCCGCGCCCTCCGAGCATGCGCAGACCAGCTGGCCGGTGTGTTTACGGACATATTCAATCAATCCCTATACCAGTCTGCTGTTCCCACATGCTTCAAGAGGGCCACCATTGTTCCTGTTCCCAAGAAAGCTAAGGTAACTGAGCTAAACGACTACCGCCCGTAGCACTCACTTCCGTCATCATGAAGTGCTTTGAGAGACTAGTCAAGGACCATATCACCTCCACCCTACCTGACACCCTAGACCCACTCCAATTTGCTTACCGCCCAAATAGGTCCACAGACGATGCAATCTCAACCACACTGCACACTGCCCTAACCCACCTGGACAAGAGGAATACCTATGTGAGAATGCTGTTCATCGACTACAGCTCGGCATTCAACACCATAGTACCCTCCAAGCTCGTCATCAAGCTCGAGACCCTGGGTCTCGACCCCGCCCTGTGCAACTGGGTACTGGACTTCCTGACGGGCCGCCCCCAGGTGGTGAGGGTAGGCAACAACATCTCCTCCCCGCTGATCCTCAACACGGGGCCCCACAAGGGTGCGTTCTGAGCCCTCTCCTGTACTCCCTGTTCACCCACGACTGCGTGGCCACGCACGCCTCCAACTCAATCATCAAGTTTGCGGACGACACAACAGTGGTAGGCTTGATTACCAACAACGACGAGACGGCCTACAGGGAGGAGGTGAGGGCCCTTGGAGTGTGGTGTCAGGAAAATAACCTCACACTCAACGTCAACAAAACTAAGGAGATGATTGTGGACTTCAGGAAACAGCAGAGGGAACACCCCCTATCCACATCGATGGAACAGTAGTGGAGAGGGTAGCTAGTTTTAAGTTCCTCGGCATACACATCACAGACAAACTGAATTGGTCCACTCACACTGACAGCGTCGTGAAGAAGGCGCAGCAGCGCCTATTCAACCTCAGGAGGCTGAAGAAATTCGGCTTGTCACCAAAAGCACTCACAAACTTCTACAGATGCACAATCGAGAGCATCCTGGCGGGCTGTATCACCGCCTGGTACGGCAACTGCTCCGCCCTCAACCGTAAGGCTCTCCAGAGGGTAGTGAGGACTGCACAACGCATCACCGGGGCAAACTACCTGCCCTCCAGGTCACCTACACCACCCGTTGTTACAGGAAGGCCATAAAGATCATCAAGGACATCAACCACCCGAACCACTGCCTGTTCACCCCGCTATCATCCAGAAGGCGAGGTCAGTACAGGTGCATCAAAGCTGGGACCGAGAGACTGAAAAACAGCTTCTATCTCAAGGCCATCAGACTGTTAAATAGCCACCACTAACATTGAGTGGCTGCTGCCAACACACTGTCATTGACACTGACCCAACTACAGCCATTTTAATAATGGGAATTGATGGAAATGATGTAAATATATCACTAGCCACTTTAAACAATGCTACCTTATATAATGTTACTTACCCTACATTATTCATCTCATATGCATATGTATATACTGTACTCTACAACATTGACTGCATCCTTATGTAACACATGTATCACTAGCCACTTTAACTATGCCACTTTGTTTACTTTGTCTACACACTCATCTCATATGTATATACTGTACTCGATACCATCTACTGTATGCTGCTCTGTACCATCACTCATTCATATATCCTTATGTACATGTTCCTTATCCCCTTACACTGTGTATAAGACAGTAGTTTTGGAATTGTTAGTTAGATTACTTGTTGGTTATCACTGCATTGTCGGAACTAGAAGCACAAGCATTTCGCTACACTCGCATTAACATCTGCTAACCATGTGTATGTGACAAATAAAATTTGATTTGATTTGATTTGAGGTCTTTTGCAGACTCCATCAGGTTTTCCTCCAGAATGGTCCTGTATTTGGCTCCATCCATCTTCCCATCAATTTTAACCATCTTCCCTGTCCCTGCTGAAGAAAAGCAGGCCCAAACCATGATGCTGCCACCACCATGTTTGACAATGGGGATGAGGTGTGTTCAGGGTGATGAGCTGTGTTGCTTTTACACCAAACATAACATTTTGCATTGTTGCCAAAAAGTTCAATTTTGGTTTCATCTGACCAAGAGCACCTTCTTTCACATGTTTGGTGTGTCTTCCAGGTGGCTTGTGGCAAACTTTAAACGACACTTTTTATGGATATCTTTAAGAAATGGCTTTCTTTGTCATGTTTTGTCATTTATTATCATGTCTTGTCCCTGTGCTTCCCATTCTATTCGTTTCCCTCTGCTGGTCTTATTAGGTTCTTTCCCTCTTTCTAGCCCTCTCTCTCCCCCTCCCTCTCTCACTCTCTCGCTCTCTCTTCTCTCTATCGTTCCGTTCCTGCTCCCAGCTGTTCCTATTCCCCTAATCATCATTTAGTCTTCCCACACCTGTTCCCGATCCTTTTCCCTGATTAGAGTCCCTATTTCTCTCCTTGTTTCCCGTACCTGCCCTGTCGGATCCTCATCTATAATTCACCGTGCTGTGTCTATGTTTTGCCCTGTCGTGTCGTGTTTCCCTCAGATGCTGCGTGGTGAGCAGGTGTCTGAGTCTGCTAGGTTCAAGTGCCTTCCCGAGGCAACCTGCAGTATTCGATCAAGTCTCCAGTCTGTTCTCGTCTTTACGAGTAGTATTATGCTTTTTGTTTTGTAAAGTTTATTACTGGATTAAATACTCTGTTTTCGCCAAGTCGCTTTTGGGTCCTCATTCACCTGCATGACAGAAGGATCCGACCGAGGAATGGACCCAGCGACTACAGACGCTCGTAACACTGCCGTCGAGATCCAAGGAGCCATGCTCGGCAGACACGAGCAGGAATTGTCTGCTGCTCGCCATGCCGTGGAGAACCTGGCCGCTCAGGTTTCCGACCTCTCTGGACAGTTCCAGAGTCTTCGTCTCGTGCCACCTGTTACTTCCTGGCCTGCCGAGCCTCCAGAACCTAGGGTTAATAACCCACCTTGCTACTCCGGGCAGCCCACTGAGTGCCGCTCCTTTCTCACCCAGTGTGAGATTGTGTTCTCTCTCCAACCCAACACATACTCTAGAGAGAGAGCTCGGGTTGCTTACGTCATTTCACTCCTTACTGGCCGGGCCCGAGAGTGGGGCACAGCTATCTGGGAGGCAAGGGCTGATTGTTCTAACAATTACCAGAACTTTAAAGAGGAGATGATTCGGGTTTTTGACCGTTCAGTTTTTGGTGGGGAGGCTTCTAGGGTCCTGGCTTCCCTATGCCAAGGTGATCGATCCATAACGGATTACTCTATAGAGTTTCGTACTCTTGCTGCCTCTAGTGACTGGAACGAGCCGGCTCTGCTCGCTCGTTTTCTGGAGGGACTCCACACAGTGGTCAAAGATGAGATTCTCTCTCGGGAGGTTCCTTCCAGTGTGGACTCTTTGATTGCTCTCGCCATCCGCATAGAACGACGGGTAGATCTTCGTCACCAGGCTCGTGGAAGAGAGCTCGCATCAACGGTGTTTCCCTGCTCCGCATCGCAACCATCTCCCTCCTCTGGCTCTGAGACTGAGCCCATGCAGCTGGGAGGGATTCGCATCTCGACTAAGGAGAGGGAACGGAGGATCACCAACCGCCTGTGCCTCTATTGCGGATTTGATGGACATTTTGTTAATTCATGTCCAGTAAGAGGCCAGAGCCCATCAGTAAGCGGAGGGCTACTGGTGAGCGCTACTACTCAGGTCTCTTCATCTAGATCTTGTACTACTATGTCGGTCCATCTACGCTGGACCGGTTCGGGTGCTACATGCAGTGCCTTGATTGACTCTGGGGCTGAGGGTTGTTTCATGGACGAAGCATGGGTTCGGAAACATAACATTCCTTTCAGACAGTTAGACAAGCCTACGCCCATGTTTGCCTTAGATGGTAGTCATCTTCCCAGTATCAGATTTGAGACACTACCTTTAACTCTCACAGTATCTGGTAACCACAGTGAGACTATTTCTTTTTTGATTTTTCGTTCACCTTTCACACCTGTTGTTTTGGGTCATCCCTGGCTAGTATGTCATAATCCTTCTATTAATTGGTCTTGTAATTCTATCCTATCCTGGAACGTATCTTGTCATGTGAAGTGCTTAATGTCTGCCATCCCTCCCATTTCTTCTGTCCCCACTTCTCAGGAGGAACCTGGCGATTTGACAGGAGTGCCGGAGGAATATCATGATCTGCGCACGGTCTTCAGTCGGTCCCGAGCCAACTCCCTTCCTCCTCACCGGTCGTATGATTGTAGTATTGATCTCCTTCCGGGGACCACTCCTCCTCGGGGTAGACTATACTCTCTGTCGGCTCCCGAACGTAAGGCTCTCGAGGATTATTTATCTGTGTCTCTTGACGCCGGTACCATAGTGCCTTCTTCCTCTCCGGCCGGGGCGGGGTTCTTTTTTGTTAAGAAGAAGGACGGTACTCTGCGCCCCTGCGTGGATTATCGAGGGCTGAATGACATAACGGTTAAGAATCGTTATCCGCTTCCCCTTATGTCATCAGCCTTCGAGATTCTGCAGGGAGCCAGGTGCTTTACTAAGTTGGACCTTCGTAACGCTTACCATCTCGTGCGCATCAGAGAGGGGGACGAGTGGAAAACGGCGTTTAACACTCCGTTAGGGCATTTTGAGTACCGGGTTCTGCCGTTTGGTCTCGCCAATGCGCCAGCTGTTTTTCAGGCATTAGTTAATGATGTTCTGAGAGACATGCTGAACATCTTTGTTTTTGTCTATCTTGACGATATCCTGATTTTTTCACCGTCACTCGAGATTCATGTTCAGCACGTTCGACGTGTTCTACAGCGCCTTTTAGAGAATTGTCTCTACGTAAAGGCTGAGAAGTGCTCTTTTCATGTCTCCTCCGTTACTTTTCTCGGTTCCGTTATTTCCGCTGAAGGCATTCAGATGGATTCCGCTAAGGTCCAAGCTGTCAGTGATTGGCCCGTTCCAAGGTCACGTGTCGAGTTGCAGCGCTTTTTAGGTTTCGCTAATTTCTATCGGCGTTTCATTCGTAATTTCAGTCAAGTTGCTGCCCCTCTCACAGCTCTTACTTCTGTCAAGACGTGTTTTAAGTGGTCCGGTTCCGCCCAGGGAGCTTTTGATCTTCTAAAAGAACGTTTTACGTCCGCTCCTATCCTCGTTACTCCTGACGTCACTAGACAATTCATTGTCGAGGTTGACGCTTCAGAGGTAGGCGTGGGAGCCATTCTATCCCAGCGCTTTCCAGTCTGACGATAAGGTTCATCCTTGCGCTTATTTTTCTCATCGCCTGTCGCCATCTGAGCGCAACTATGATGTGGGTAACCGTGAACTGCTCGCCATCCGCTTAGCCCTAGGCGAATGGCGACAGTGGTTGGAGGGGGCGACCGTTCCTTTTTCGTTTGGACAGACCATAAGAACCTTGAGTACATCCGTTCTGCCAAACGACTTAATGCCCGTCAAGCTCGTTGGGCGTTGTTTTTCGCTCGTTTCGAGTTTGTGATTTCTTACCGTCCGGGTAGCAAGAACACCAAGCCTGATGCCTTATCCCGTCTGTTTAGTTCTTCTGTGGCTTCTACTGATCCCGAGGGGATTCTTCCTTATGGGCGTGTTGTCGGGTTGACAGTCTGGGGAATTGAAAGACAGGTTAAGCAAGCACTCACGCACACTGCGTCGCCGCGCGCTTGTCCTAGTAACCTCCTTTTCGTTCCTGTTTCCACTCGTCTGGCTGTTCTTCAGTGGGCTCACTCTGCCAAGTTAGCTGGTCATCCCGGTGTTCGAGGCACTCTTGCGTCTATTCGCCAGCGATTTTGGTGGCCGACTCAGGAGCGTGACACGCGCCGTTTCGTGGCTGCTTGTTCGGACTGCGCGCAGACTAAGTCGGGTAACTCTCCTCCTGCCGGTCGTCTCAGACCGCTCCCATTCCTTCTCGACCATGGTCTCACATCGCCCTAGACTTCATTACCGGTCTGCCTTTGTCTGCGGGGAAGACTGTGATTCTTACGGTTGTCGATAGGTTCTCTAAGGCGGCACATTTCATTCCCCTCGCTAAACTTCCTTCCGCTAAGGAGACGGCACAAATCATTATCGAGAATGTGTTCAGAATTCATGGCATCCCGTTAGACGCCGTTTCAGACAGAGGCCCGCAATTCACGTCACAGTTTTGGAGGGAGTTCTGTCGTTTGATTGGTGCGTCCGTCAGTCTCTCTTCCGGGTTTCATCCCCAGTCTAACGGTCAAGCAGAGAGGGCCAATCAGACGATTGGTCGCATACTACGCAGCCTTTCTTTCAGAAACCCTGCGTCTTGGGCAGAACAGCTCCCCTGGGCAGAATACGCTCACAACTCGCTTCCTTCGTCTGCTACCGGGCTATCTCCGTTTCAGAGTAGTCTGGGGTACCAGCCTCCTCTATTCTCTTCCCAGCTTGCCGAGTCCAGCGTTCCCTCCGCTCAAGCGTTTGTCCAACGTTGTGAGCGCACCTGGAGGAGGGTGAGGTCTGCACTTTGCCGCTACAGGGCACAGACTGTGAGAGCCGCCAATAAACACAGGATTAAGAGTCCTAGGTATTGTTGCGGCCAGAGAGTGTGGCTTTCCACTCGCAACCTTCCTCTTACGACAGCTTCTCGTAAGTTGACTCCGCGGTTCATTGGTCCGTTCCGTGTCTCCCAGGTCGTCAATCCTGTCGCTGTGCGACTGCTTCTTCCGCGACATCTTCGTCGCGTCCATCCTGTCTTCCATGTCTCCTGTGTTAAGCCCTTTCTTCGCACCCCGTTCGTCTTCCCTCCCCCCTCCCGTCCTTGTCGAGAGCGCACCTATTTACAAGGTACATAAGATCATGGACATGCGTTCTCGGGGACGGGGTCACCAATACTTAGTGGATTGGGAGGGTTACGGTCCTGAGGAGAGGAGTTGGGTTCCGTCTCGGGACGTGCTGGACCGTTCACTCATTGATGATTTCCTCCGTTGCCGCCAGGATTCCTCCTCGAGTGCGCCAGGAGGCGCTCGGTGAGTGGGGGTACTGTCATGTTTTGTCATTTATTATCATGTCTTGTCCCTGTGCTTCCCATTCTATTCGTTTCCCTCTGCTGGTCTTATTAGGTTCTTTCCCTCTTTCTAGCCCTCTCTCTCCCCCTCCCTCTCTCACTCTCTCGCTCTCTCTTCTCTCTATCGTTCCGTTCCTGCTCCCAGCTGTTCCTATTCCCCTAATCATCATTTAGTCTTCCCACACCTGTTCCCGATCCTTTTCCCTGATTAGAGTCCCTATTTCTCTCCTTGTTTCCCGTACCTGCCCTGTCGGATCCTCATCTATAATTCACCGTGCTGTGTCTATGTTTTGCCCTGTCGTGTCGTGTTTCCCTCAGATGCTGCGTGGTGAGCAGGTGTCTGAGTCTGCTAGGTTCAAGTGCCTTCCCGAGGCAACCTGCAGTATTCGATCAAGTCTCCAGTCTGTTCTCGTCTTTACGAGTAGTATTATGCTTTTTGTTTTGTAAAGTTTATTACTGGATTAAATACTCTGTTTTCGCCAAGTCGCTTTTGGGTCCTCATTCACCTGCATGACATTCTTCTTGTAACTCTTCCATAAAGGCCAGATTTGTGCAATATACGACTGATTGTTGTCCTATAGACAGTCTCCCACCTCAGCTGTAGATCTGTGCAGTTCATCCAGAGTGATCATGGGCCTCTTGGCTGCATCTCTGATCAGTCTTCTTGTATGAGCTGAAAGTTTAGAGGGACGGCCAGGTCTTGGTAGATTTGCAGTGGTCTGATACTCCTTCCATTTCAATATTATCGCTTGCACAGTGCTCCTTGGGATGTTTGAAGCTTGGGAAATCTTTTTGTATCCAAATCCGGCTTTAAACTTCTTCACAACAGTATCTCGGACCTGCCTGGTGTGTTCCTTGTTCTTCATGATGCTCTCTGCGCTTTTAACGGACCTCTGAGACTATCACAGTGCAGGTGAATTTATACGGAAACTTGATTACACACAGGTGGATTGTATCACTAGCCACTTTAACTATGCCACTTTGTTTACATACTCATCTCATATGTATATACTGTACTCGATACCATCTACTGTATCTTGCCTATGCTGCTCTGTACCATCACTCATTCATATATTCTTATGTACATATCCTTTATCCCCTTATACTGTGTATAAGACAGTAGTTTTGGAATTGTTAGTTAGATTACTTGTTGGTTATTACTGCATTGTCGGAACTAGAAGCACAAGCATTTCGCTACACTCGCATTAACATCTGCTTTTTTTACGTGTTATTTCTTACATTAGTACCCCAGGTCATCTTAGGTTTCATTACATACAGTCGAGAAGAACTACTGAATATAAGATCAGCGTCAACTCACCATCAGTACGACCAAGAATATATGTTTTCCGCGACGCGGATCCTGTGTTCTGCCTTACAAACAGGACAACGGAATGGTTCGCATGCAGCGACCCAAAAAAACGACTCCGAAAAAGAGGGAAACGAGGCGGTGTTCTGGTCAGACTCCGAAAAAGGGCACATCGCGCACCACTTCCCAGCATTCTTCTTGCCAATGTACAGTCTCTCGACAACAAGGTTGACGAAATCCGAGCAAGGGTGGCATTCCAGAGGGACATCAGAGACTGCAACGTTCTCTGCTTCACGGAAACATGGCTTACTGGGAAGACGCTATCCAGGGCGGTGCAGCCAACGGGTTTCTCCACGCATCGCGCCGACAGAAACATACATCTCTCTGGTAAGAAGAGTGGCGGGGGGCGTATGCCTCATGACTAACGGGCCATGGTGTGATGAAGGAAACATACAGGAACTCAAATCCTTCTGTTCACCTGATTTAGAATTCCTCACAATCAAATGTAGACCGCATTATCTTCCAAGAGAATTCTCTTCGATTATAATCACAGCCGTATATCCCCCCCCCAAGCAGACACATCGATGGCTCTGAACGAACTTTATTTAACTCTTTGCAAACTGGAAACCATTTATCCGGAGGCTGCATTCATTGTAGCTGGGGATTTTAACAAAGCTAATCTGAAAACAAGACTCCCTAAATTTTATCAGCATATCGATTGCGCAACCAGGGGTGGTAAAACCTTGGATCATTGTTACTCTAACTTCCGCGACGCATATAAGGCCCTGCCCCGCCCCCCCTTTCGAGAAAGCTGACCACGACTCCATTTTGCTGATCCCTGCCTACAGGCAGAAGCTAAAACAAGAGGCTCCCACGCTGAGGTCTGTCCAACGCTGGTCAGACCAAGCTGACTCTACACTCCAAGACTGCTTCCATCACGTGGACTGGGACATGTTTCGTTTGCGTCAGATGGAAATATTGACGAATACGCTGATTCGGTGTGCGAGTTCATTAGAACGTGCGTCGAAGATGTCGTTCCCATAGCAACGATAAAAACATTCCCAAACCAGAAACCGTGGATTGATGGCAGCATTCGCGTGAAACTGAAAGCGCGAACCACTGCTTTTAATCAGGGCAAGGTGTCTGGTAACATGTCCGAATATAAACAATGCAGCTATTCCCTCCGCAAGGCTATTAAACAAGCTAAGCGTCAGTACAGAGACAAAGTGGAATCTCAATTCAATGGCTCAGACACAAGAGGCATGTGGCAGGGTCTACAGTCAATCACGGACTACAAGAAGAAACCCAGCCCAGTCACGGACCAGGATGTCTTGCTCCCAGTCAGACTAAATACCTTTTTTGCCCGCTTTGAGGACAATACAGTGCCACTGACACGGCCTGCAACGAAAACATGCGGTCTCTCCTTCACTGCAGCCGAGGTGAGTAAGACATTTAAACGTGTTAACCCTCGCAAGGCTGCAGGCCCAGACGGCATCCCCAGCCGCGCCCTCAGAGCATGCGCAGACCAGCTGGCCGGTGTGTTTACGGACATATTCAATCAATCCCTATACCAGTCTGCTGTTCCCACATGCTTCAAGAGGGCCACCATTGTTCCTGTTCCCAAGAAAGCTAAGGTAACTGAGCTAAACGACTACCGGCCCGTAGCACTCACTTCCGTCATCATGAAGTGCTTTGAGAGACTAGTCAAGGACCATATCACCTCCACCCTACCTGACACCCTAGACCCACTCCAATTTGCTTACCGCCCAAATAGGTCCACAGACGATGCAATCTCAAACACACTGCACACTTCCCTAACCCACCTGGACAAGAGGAATACCTATGTGAGAATGCTGTTCATTGACTACAGCTCGGCATTCAACACCATAGTACCCTCCAAGCTCGTCATCAAGCTCGAGACCCTGGGTCTCGACCCCGCCCTGTGCAACTGGGTACTGGACTTCCTGACAGGCCGTCCCCAGGTGGTGAGGGTAGGCAACAACATCTCCTCCCCGCTGATCCTCAACACGGGGGCCCCACAAGGGTGCGTTCTGAGCCCTCTCCTGTACTCCCTGTTCACCCACGACTGCGTGGCCACGCACGCCTCCAACTCAATCAAGCTTGCGGACGACACAACAGTGGTAGGCTTGATTACCAACAACGACGAGACGGCCTACAGGGAGGAGGTGAGGGCCCTCGGAGTGTGGTGTCAGGAAAATAACCTCACACTCAACGTCAACAAAACTAAGGAGATGATTGTGGACTTCAGGAAACAGCAGAGGGAACACCCCCCTATCCACATCGATGGAACAGTAGTGGAGAGGGTAGCTAGTTTTAAGTTCCTCGGCATACACATCACAGACATACTGAATTGGTCCACTCACACTGACAGCGTCGTGAAGAAGGCGCAGTAGCGCCTCTTCAACCTCAGGAGGCTGAAGAAATTTGGCTTGTCACCAAAAGCACTCACAAACTTCTACAGATGCACAATCGAGAGCATCCTGGCGGGCTGTATCACCGCCTGGTACGGCAACTGCTCCGCACTCAACCGTAAGGCTCTCCAGAGGGTAGTGAGGACTGCACAACGCATCACCGGGGGCAAACTACCTGCCCTCCAGGACACCTACACCACCCGATGTTACAGGAAGGCCATAAAGATCATCAAGGACATCAACCACCCGAACCACTGCCTGTTCACCCCGCTATCATCCAGAAGGCGAGGTCAGTACAGGTGCATCAAAGCTGGGACCGAGAGACTGAAAAACAGCTTCTATCTCAAGGCCATCAGACTGTTAAACAGCCACCACTAACATTGAGTGGCTGCTGCCAACACACTGTCATTGACACTGACCCAACTCCAGCCACTTTAATAATGGGAATTGATGGGAAATTATGTAAATATATCACTAGCCACTTTAAACAATGCTACCTTATATAATGTTACTTACCCTACATTATTCATCTCATATGCATATGTATATACTGTACTCTACATCATCGACTGCATCCTTATGTAATACATGTATCACTAGCCACTTTAACTATGCCACTTTGTTTACACACTCATCTCATATGTATATACTGTACTCTATACCATCTACTGTATGCTGCTCTGTACCATCACTCATTCATATATCCTTATGTACATATTCCTTATCCCCTTACACTGTGTATAAGACAGTAGTTAGTTGTTAGTTAGATTACTTGTTGGTTATCACTGCATTGTCGGAACTAGAAGCACAAGCATTTCGCTACACTCGCATTAACATCTGCTAACCATGTGTATGTGACAAATAAAATTAGATTTGATTTGATTTGATAACCATGTGTATGTGACAAATAACATTTGATTTGATGTATTTATCATCATTAGTCATTTAGGTCAACATTGGATCATTCAGAGATCCTCACTGAACTTCTGGAGAGAGTTTTCTGCACTGAAAGTAAAGGGGCTAAATAATTTTGCACGCCCAATTTTTCAGTTTTTGATTTGTTAAAAAAGTTTGAAATATCCAATAAATGTCGTTCCACTTCATGATTGTGTCCCACTTGTTGTTGATTCTTCACAAAATAATACAGTTTTATATCTTTATGTTTGAAGCCTTAAATGTGGCAAAAGTTCGCAAAGTTCAAGGGGGCCGAATACTTTCGCAAGGCACTGTATTTCTTCATTTTATAGGCAGATGTGAAGAAAAACAATTAGCACATTTACCAAAGGGCCAGGGCCCCAGGAGACTGGTAATTCCCCCTTTGGACACATTACTCACATCATGATTCATGTGTAAAAAAACAACAACAAATGCCTGTTAAATAAAAAATAAACTAATTAGAATAACAAATCAAATTAGAATTACAACTCTTGATAACTTCATAAGGAAATAATTGTATCCCACAAGGTAATGGTTATCACGACTCAGGATATGACCCAGACGCGGATAGTACAGATCTCAGATGATTTATTAGAAACACGGGGCAGGCAAAGGTGCTGGACAAGGGCAGGCAGAGGTTCGTGATCAGGTCAGAGTCATGCAGGCAGGCTCAGGGCAGAATGGTCAGAACCGGGAAGAACTAGGAAACAGAACTAGAGAAACAGGAAGGCGGGAAAGAATGCTGGTAAAACAAGACGAACTGGCATCAGACAGAGAACACAGGTATAACTTCACAGGGGATCATGGGAAGATGGGCGACACCTGGAGGGGGGTGGAGACAAACAAAGACATGTGAAACAGATCAGGGTGTGACATGTCTGATTGGCTCGCTCCGACTGTCCGTTAGACTGGGGGTGGAACCCGGAGGACAGGCTGGCCGATGACCCAATGAGCATGCAGAACACCATACAGAACTGGGATGAATACTGAGGACCCCGGGCGGAGACCATGTCCACCGGAAGTCCATGGATCCTGAAGAGGTGCTGCACCAAGAGCAGGGCTGTCTCCTTGGCTGAGGGTAGCTTGGGGAGAAGAATGAAGTGGGTGGCTTTGGAAATCCGGTCCACCACGGCAAGGATAACTGTTGCCATCAGATGGGCGGAAACCAGTGACGATGTCCAGGGATATATGTGACCAGGGACAGTGAGGAACAGGAAGTGGTTTAAGGAGGCCCGCCGGAGCTTGCAGAGGAGTATTATTCTGGGCACACAGGGTGCAGGTGGTGACGAACGTGGAGACATCAGGAACCAAGGTGGGCCACCAAATACTGTATGTTGTCGTACAAAGGCCAGGGTCTAACAGGAGCCAGGAAGCCAGGATGGCAGCCAGTCAAAAGGAATGAGCGCATTCCAGAACCAAGGAACGGGCAGAGTTCGGGATAAACATCCGGTTAGCCTGGTCTCCCCCCGGGTCCTGTGCCTCCCGGACCCAGTTCCCTATACCACAGATGAGTTAAGCCGAAGACAAGAGGTAGTAGGGAGGATGGTCTCGGGGGGCGATGGTGTAGCAGTTGGCAATAGAGGCATGACAGTGCATCCGGCTTCACATTCTTGGACCACGGAAGGGAGGAGATGGTGAAGTTAAATCGGGTGAATAGCAGGGCCCATCGAGATTGCCTGGAGTTGAGGTGCTTGGCGGTGCAGAGATATTCCAGGTTCTTGTGATCTGTCCATCTATGAATGGGTGTTCCGCCCCCTCTAACCAGTGCCTCCACTCCTCCAACACCATCTTCACTGCCAGAGGTTCCTGGTTACGCATGTTGTAATTACTTTCCGTGGGGATGAGACGATAGGAGAGAAAAGCACAAGGATGCAGCTTTTGGGCTTGGGCTAAATGCTGGGACAGGACAGCCCCTACTCTGATGTCCGAGGCGCCTCCACCACGAACTGCCAGGACGGATCTGGATAGATTAGGATGGGGGCGGTAGTGAATTGGAGTTTGAGGTCCAAGACTGCCTGGTCTGCAGCTGGAGACCATGTAAACAGGACCTTGGGAGAGGTGAGTGCTGACAGGGGGGAAGCCCGGGTACTGTAGCCCCAGATAAACCCTGGGGTAGAAATTGGCGAACCCCAGGAAGCATTGCAGCTGCAATCTGGAAGTGGTTTGCGGCCAATCCACCACCTCTCACACCTTTTCCGGATCCATCTGGATGTTGCCTGCAGCTATGATGTACCCCAGGAAGGAGATAGGGGGGCGATGGAATTCACATTTCTCCACTTTGACATTCAGCTGGTTCTCCAGAAGACGCTGGAGGACTTGTCTGCATGGAGGACATGTTCTTGAGCTGAGTGGGAAAACACGAGGATGTCATCAAGGTAGACGAATACGAACCGGTTCAACGGGTCCCGAAGAACGTTGTTTACCTGGGCCTGGAACACAGCAGGAGCATTGGTCAGTCCGAATGTCATCACCAGGTATTCGTAGTGCTCATTAGCCATGTTAAAGGCGGTCTTCCACTCATCCCCTTCCTGGATTTGTACCAGATGGTAGGCGTTCCGGATGTCCAACTTGGAAAAGATAGTAGCCTCCTGGAGAGGCTCGAAAGACGAGGCGATGAGTGGAAGAGGGTAATGTTTTTTAATCGTGATGTCATTCAGGCCCTGGTAGTCAATACATGGACGCAGGGTTTTGTCCTTCTCCAGAAAGAACCCTGCGCCAGCGAGGGAGGCAGAAGGATGGATACCACCTGCAGCCAGGGAGTCCTCAACATACGTGTCCATCGCCTTGGTCTCCGGACCTGACAGTGAATACAGCCGCCCTCAAGGGTGTGGAGGGCCCAGGAGAAGGTCGATGGCGCAGTCATGGGGCTGATGCGGATGAAGTGCGGTGGCACGGGCCTTGCTGAAACCCTCCTGGAGGTCCTGGTACTGCGCGGGAACGGCAGAGATGTCTGGCTTTTCCCAAGCACGCTGGAAGACGTCCAGGGGCAGGCAGCGCCGACTTCAGGCAAATGCCCATAGCAAAACGAGCTCCAACCCAGGATAGAACCAGTAGCCCAGTCGATCAGGGGATTGTGCCTCTGGAGCCAGGAAAACCCCAAACCATGGGTGCATGAGGGGATTCGCTGGGTACGAACTACATAAACTCACTGTGATTACCCAACACTCGCAGGTTAATGGAACATGTGGTGTGGGTGACTCTGCCAATAGAGCGCCCATCCATACGCTCTGACAGTCATGGGAATGGAGAGAGGTTGTGTGGGGATTCCCAGCTCGGATACCAGGGTAGCGCCCATAAAGCTCTTGTCGGCCCCAGAGTCTATGAGCACCCAGAGAGATTTGGACCGGTCACCCCACAACAGGGTAGCACGGAGAGGGGTACGAGCAATGGAATATGGAAATCTAGTTCTTTAATGGGCAGGTACATAAAAAAATTGTCCCGTAGCTTCACAATACAGACAATTCTGCATAAGCGCTCAGCAGGAGACAATCTATCCCTGCCCAGTTGCATGGGCTCCGGAAGAGATGACTCGACAGCCCTCTGTGACTTCCTAGAAACTTTGGCCGACATGGGATCCACTCGGAAATGTTGGCTTTGGGGATTCCTCAGAGGTGAAAATTGAGGATGAGCGCCATCCACAGGGAATTGACTGCTTCTCTCTCCTCCATTTCCGTAGCCGCTGATCGAACCAGATGGTCAAGGCAATGAGGGAGTCGAGGTCCAGGGGCAGCTCCCGTGCTGTGAGCATGTCTTTAGTCAACTCTGACAACCCGTGAAGGAACATGTCGAACAAGGCTTCCGGGTTTCAGGCACTCTCAGCCACCAACGTGCGAAAATCCATCGCATAGTATGCCACACTACGGGAATCCTGACGTAGTTAGAGCAGGTTACGAGCTCTCTCCCGGACAACGGAGAATCGAAACACTTTCCGTACCGTCACCAACTCCTTCAATCTGAGGCAAATGGAGAATTGTTGCACCCACACGCCGTAGCCCAGGCAAGAGCCCTCCCGGACATCAGCACTATCACGTACACTATCCTCAAGCAATCCGAGGGACATTAAGAGGGCTGCAGCTCAAAGATGAGAGAACACTGGGAGAGAAACAACCAGCAGGATCCGGTATCTCCAGCATAGCTCCCAGGAGGATTTAAGCTGGGTTCTTGGGAAACTGGGGTAAATTGGGGATAAACAAAGCTAGTAGCTGGGTAATTGACAGTCTGGGATTACTGTACTGGCGGGCTGCCTCACAAGTAACTCCTTGTGTCTTCCAATGGTGGCTCCCTGGGAGGAGACAGCGTTGCAGAGCTGGTCCAGGTCTGCTGGGTCAGTCATGACCAGTTCGTACTATCACAACTGAGGATATTACCCAGATGGGGATAGTACAGTTCTCAGATGATATATGAGAAACACTAGGCAGGCAAATGGAAGGTCAAGGGCAGGCAGAGGTTCGTGATCAGGTCAGAGTCAAGCAGGTACAGGACGGCATGCAGGCTCGGGGTCAGGGCAGGCAGAGGTTCGTAATCAGGTCAGAGTCCGGCATGTACAGGACGGCAGACATGCTTGGGGTCAGGGCAGGCAAAAAGGTCAGAACCAGGAAAAACTAGGAAACAAAACTAGAGAAACAGGAAGGCGGGAAAGAATGCTGGTAAGACCTGACAAGACAAGGCGAACTGGCAACAGACAAACAGCGAACACAGGGTGCTGGCATATGTGTAGTAAATATCGTAGGATAAAAGCAAACAAAATGGCCAGGCTTTACCTAATTTGGGAGCGCCCATGACAGCTGGATCCAGTTACCTTTAACTGCTATAATAAGGCACTTGCCTTAGGAAGCCTTTCAAAGGGAGAGATACAGAATCATTGATTCATATAAAAAAAACTTAGTAGTGGACATTCAATATGTCATATACAGTTTGACCTGTTACATTGAAATAGAATTCTGTACAAACTGCCCTTGGGACATAAACTAGTCAAGATATGAAACATATAGTTGGTGCTGGATTATCAGATCAATATTCAGTACTTAAAACATTTACTTGGATCTACTTCATTCTGGACACAGTTCCACACAATGGAAACAAATGATTGTTTTAGATGACGTTGCTTACTTAAATCACTGGTGCTACCCAGTGAGAAATAAATAGTCAAAAATGTGTCTTATTCAAATTCATACCTCTGTTACAGCCTGTTTGAGTTCACTGTGGCTCGAAACAGGGACCCTCTGCACACATCAACAACTGAAACCCACGAGGCATCGTTATCCACAAAAGCTGCGGCCCTTGCAGAGCAAGGGGAACAACTACTTCAAGGTCTCAGAGCTAGTGACATCACCAATTGAAATGCTATTAGCGTGCACCACCGCTAACTAGCCATTTCACATCGGTTACACAAACAACAGATGACTTAAACACAAGAGCAGTGGAACAGAACTTGAAGAGTGAGCGGCCTCTAATTTAATATCAGTCCCATTGCTCAACCCCTCTGTCTGTCTGTATTCAAATTACTAAAATATTGCATTATTGGAGTGATATCTGAAAGCCAATTACCATTCACTTTGTTACTTTCACTAGCCTCCAAATCTGTTGCCTTCAACTAGGACTCCCTTCTTCCCAATAGGAAGACCTTCTCAATCTCCTGCTAATACACGCCGATCACTCAAACAACGTTCTGCTTTTCCCCCTATTGCAAGGTTTAAAACAAAACAAACATGAAAACTTTCTTATTATTGGAAGGCATTGTTTTACTTTGAGTCTATCCTAACAACATTACCTCGTAATATTTGTTTCTCACCACCTGGATTAGGTCTTATGTAGCAAAATTTTATTTTTTTATTTTTTTATGATGGTATATCATACACTGTCTTTTGAGGAACTATGGGAAAGTAATTCTGCTTTGAAAGTTGATCAACTTGTAAACTCACTTTTTAGAAAATGGCACTTTGAATGTGTTGGTATGTAGTGACGAGCTCTTCTTTGTCTACACCCATTCAGTATCTTTCACACAGTCTTAAGCTTCAGCTCCACCCATCTCGTTTCACTCTCGGAGCGCACACTTGGCACCCTGGCCGATGATTTGTTAACCTATGGATAACACGAAAACAGCCTGACCAGCTCTGCTGGCAACAATTTAATTATGCATTTTTGGCGACGTTTACTGACAGCGGCCATATTTAACGGGTGTTTTACACACGTAGCGTAACGTTAGCTAACGAGTCAGCCAGCTAATGTTAGCTAATTAAACAACAATGAACACAGAGCCAACAATGACACAGTGCTGGGAGCTAACTAACCAGGTTCAATGTTGTCTAGCTAACATTAGGTTCTAACTAGAAAAGCAAACTGCTCTGGGATACAAATAATAACTTCAGCTAGGGAGCCAGCCAGCTAAAGTTAGCTAGCTAACTAACAGTATACTTTAGCCTAATGCATATAGCTAGCTAGCTAGGTAAACAATGAACCTAGCTACAGTTGAAGTCGGAAGTTTACACACACCTTAGCCAAAAACATTTAAACTCAGTTCTTCACAATTCCTGACATTTAATCCAAGTAAGTCCCTGTTTTAGGTCAGTTAGGATCACCACTTTACTTTAAGAATGTAAAATGTCAGAATAATAGTAGAGAGAATGATTTATTTCAGCTTTTATTTCAGCTTTTATTTCTTTCATCACATTCAAAGTGGGTCAGAAGTTTACATGCACTCAATTCTTATTTGGTAGCATTGCCTTTAAATTGTTTAACTTGGCTCAAACATTTTGGGTAGCCTTCCACAAGCTTCCCACAATAAGCTGGGTGAATTTTGGCCCATTCCACCTGACAGAGCTGGTGTAACTGAGTCAGGTTTGTAGGCCTCCTTGCTCGCACATGCTTTTACAGTTCTGCCCACAGATTTTCTATAGGATTGAGGTCAGGGCTTTGTGATGGCCACTCCAATACCTTGACTTTGTTGTCCTTAAGCCACGTTGCCACAAGTATGCTTGTCCATTGTCCATTTGGAAGACCCATTTGCGACCAAGCTTTAACTTCCTGACTGATGTCTTGAGATGTTGCTTCAATATGTCCACATAATTTTCCGCCCTCATGATGCCATCTTGATCTTGTATCCTTTTCAAAATGCCAAAAAATGTTCTTATCAAGTTTGGGCACCCATCAGAGGATAATTTTTCACACTGGATAACTTTTTAAAACTCAGTCCCAGCTTTGCCACACATTTATTAACCTCCTCCATAAAGCTTTCCCTGTGGTTGTGCTCTTCGTTGACTGGGGTTATGCCTTGTAAGAGTATCAACAACTGCGCAGTGTCACGTGCATCACTGCTCTCATCCAGGGCCAAGGAGAAATAGATGATTTGCTGTTCCATATTCTCTGCGAAATATGACGGTACACCAAACAAATGCCGTGGCTTCCTCCTTCAGTGCTCCCTCTATTTTTCACACCAGTTGGGAGCCCCCACCACTGGGAAGTCTAAGGTTGCCATGGTTATTTCTCTGCTGACAGGGCTGGAATTGGAATGGGCTACGGCCGTCTGTAGCTCAGTTGGTAGAGCATGGTGCTTGTAACGCCAGGGTAGTGGGTTCGATCCCCGGGACCACCCATACGTAGAATGTATGCACACATGACTGTAAGTCGCTTTGGATAAAAGCGTCTGCTAAATGGCATATATTATTATTATATTATTATTATTATATTATTATAAGGCTCTGTTTAAATGCATTTTCGATCAGCAGTGGAATCAGACGGCTGCTGAGTATGCGCTCACTTTCCGGACAGTAACAGCTTCCGGTGGATGGAATAAGCCGGCGCTTCGCACGTTATTTAGAAGAGGTCTGCTCGAGGAGGTCCAGATGGAACTGGCCTGTCGGGATGACAACCTCACCCTGGATGCACTCATTGCGATCGCCATCCACATGGATAACCTTCTCCAGGAGCATCGGAATTCTCATCGCTTCTCTCCCTCCTTCTGCGAATACTAGGGATCAGGGCCTGAACCCATGGAGGTAGGGGTCACAAGCCTTTCCGGGGCAGAACAACACAGATGGATACAGTTGGGGCTATGTCTGTACTGTGGGCAAGGAGGGCACAAGCTCCAGCGGTGTCCGGCACCTCAGAATCCGGGATCCACTAGAGCAGAGGGACGGTCATGTGATGCTCCATCCCCTGGACTAGGAGTGAGTATTCCAGATTCAGCTCTTCCTGCTAGACTATTTTTGGTGTCCATCACTTTGGCTGACTGTCCCTCATGTACTGTGTCTACAGCTTTAGTGGATTCTGGCGCCGTGGGGAACTTTATGGATCAGACCCTTGCCTCCTCCCTCAATATTACCATCTACCCACTCCTCTCCTTTTCCGGTTCAAGGTCTCGACTGTCGGCCATTAGGATCTGGGACCATCACACACATCACTCAACCACTTACCCACACCGTGGAATCCAATCACCAGGAGAGCATCTCCCTCTTCATCACAAGTGCACCAGTTCCCAAAATGATCCTCGGCCTCCCTTGGCTCCAACGCCATAACCCTATGGTAGAGGATGAAAATCATAGACTGGTCACCTGAATTGCGGAAGACCTGCTTCCCTGTCCCCTGTGGTTCCACGTCAGTTGAGAGTCCTATGGTTACCCTTCTGCCCAACATCCCAAAGGAATAACAGGACCTAAAGGAGGTATTCTCCAAGATCCTTGCTCTTTTCTCCCTCCTCATCTCCCCTGGGACTGTGCCATCGACCTGTTTTCCAGTGCTACACCTCTGCACAGACACATCTACCCTCTGTCTGTGGCTGAGACCCAGGCCATGGAGGATTACATTCTAGAGGCGCTCCAACAGTGTTTCATCCGCACATCCACATTCCCTGCGTCGGCTGGTTTCTTTTTCGTGGCCAAGAAGGATGATTACGCCCATGTATCTATTACCGAGGACTCTATGGCATCACCAAGAAGTATCGGTACCCTCTCCCGTTGGTGCCGTTTACCATCGAGCAGCTCCACGGGGCCCAGTTCTTCACCAAAGTGGACCTGCTGAGCCCGTACAATCTCATCCGTATCCCGGAGGGGATGAGTGGAAGACGTTGTTCAGCATGATGTCTGGTCACCACGAGTATTTGGTTATGAGTATTTGGTTATGTTCCAGGCATTTGTCAACGAGGTGTTCAGGAACATGCTCGGATGGCAAGTGACATCACCCATGTTTGAGCAGTCCTGGAACGCCTCTTGGACAATCACCTGTGTCGTGGGTGTTTTGTCACAAAGACAGGGTAACCCATTGCAATTGTATCCTTGTGCTTTTTTCTCCAAGAAAATGTCCTCTGCAGAGAGGAATTATGATGTCGGCAATTGGGGGCTCCTGATGGTGAAGATGGCCTTAGAGGAGTGGAGACACTGACTGGAGGGCGGCAAGGAACCATTCTTCATCCTCACCAACCATCGGAACCTAGAGTACATACGGACAGCGAAGAGACTGAAGCCGCGCCAAGCCAGGTGGGCACTTTTCTTCACCAGGTTCGACTTCACGCTGACCTATCGCCCAAGGTTCTAAGAACATCAAGGATGATGCTCTGTTCCATATCTACGATTCGGGAGAGGTTCCTGTCCAGAGGGCACCCATAATCACATCCTCCCGAGTCATGGGTCCAGTGGTTTGGGCAATAGATGTGGACATCCGCCAGGCTGGATCGGCTGCTGTCCTGGGCACACACAGCTGTCGTCGCTGGACATCCAGGTATTTCTCGCACCATCCACTCCATCGCTGAGAAGTACTGGTGGCCCACCTTGGTGCAGGATGTCACTTGGTATGTAAACTCCTGTTCCGTACGTGCTCAAACCAAGTCCCCCGGAATTCTCCAGCAGTGAAGTTCCTGCCGCTTCATGTGCCTCAGCGACCTTGGTCACATCTATCCATTGACTTTGTAACCGATCTTCCCCCTCTGATGGTTTCAACACCATTCTGGTGATAGTGGATAGATTTTCCAAGTCATGTCGATTAACCCCTCTTCCCACTAATCTCCAGGTTGCTGAGGCACTCTTCCAGCAAGTCGTCCGGCATTATGGCCTTCTAGAGGACATAGTTTCTGATCTTGGCTCCGAATTCACATCACGAGTTTGGAGGGCCTTGTTGGAGAAGCTCGGGGGCACGGTCAGCCTCACTTCCGGGTATCAGACTCAGTCCAATGGGCAGGTGGAGAGGATGAACCAGGAGCTGGGGAGGTTCCTGAGGAGTCACTGTCAGGATTGGCGGTGTGAGTTGTCAACACTCCTCCACTGGGTTGACCCCCTTCCAGTGTATTTTGGGTTTCCAGCTGGCCCTGGCCCCATGGACCCCGGGCCAGTCCGTGGCTCCTACAGTAGATGAGTGGTTCCGGCATGCAGAGGAGGTGTGTGCACGTGAGACTCCAGCGCACCGTCCATCGTCAGAAGGAACAGGCAGACCCCAACCGCAGTGAGACCCCTGTGTTCCATCCTGGGGACCGCATCCGGCTCTCTACCAGGAAACTCCCACTTCACCTGCCTTACATGAAACTGAGCCCCCGGTTTGTGGGGTCATTCAAAGTTCTCCAGAGGGTCAACGAGGTGACGTATAGGTTACAAATACCCAGTCACCATTGTATCTCACCCTCTTTTCATGTCTCCCTTCTCAGCCGGTGGTTCCTGGCCCCCTAGCTGATACTATCCCCCACGACACATCTCCACCCCCCCCCTGGACATTGAGGTGGGTCCGGCGTAAACTGTCAGATCTCTACTGGACTCCTGACGTCGTGGGGGTTGGCTCCAGTATCTGGTGGACTGGGAGGCATATGGCCCAGAGGAGCGGTGTTGGGTTCCGGTGGAGGACGTTCTGGATCCCAACGTCATCCGGGATTTCCCCGTTCACCACCTGGATTGATTCTTCCCAAAGGGTCGACACAGCTGTAATTCAGACAAACAAAATTTCACACAAGCACTGATATTTAACCCTTTCTTGTAGGCTGAGTCCCCTCCTCCACATCTGAACAGCCAATGCTTCTCTGTTGCTATACAGAACCTTAGTTATATCTGTTCTTCCTCACTTCATCTAACCTGACCTCTACCCCAAAGTGCTCACTCCTCCCCAACTCAAGGCTGTCATGGTTATTGATACCAGACGGTGTCTCTTCTCCTCCCAGAGGATCCCTGATGGCTAACAATAACATATCCTGACATAATGTAAACTTTATACAGTACCCTCTCTCCCTCAGTGACATTGTTAGGTTCCAATATCTCCACCCATCTCCCCTACACTTTCCCAAAGCCATCTGACTCCTACAGATAACCATTAACTTCTGATGTAGCAACCATTCTCTATCATCCCTCAGATACTATAGTATTACCTCTGATCTTGTAATGCTCCGGGTGTCGTGGGTGTGGAGTCAAATGCAGGAGACAGAGTTCAATGCTGTGCGTACTTTACTAGCACCAACGCACCACAGGGTGCTCACAAAAGTAACGTTCCCAAACACAGGGAAAAAAGTACAATGGAAAAATCACGACTAGGCACTAAACACGTACCTCTACAACAGAGCCGAAGGTTACAATGAAATAATCCCGCACAACAACCAGGCGGGCCGGCTGTCTAATAAAGACAAACTAATTAAACATGAACAGGTGCTACCACTAAACATACAAGGAGGGGGAGGAAAAACAATCAGTGGCAGCTAATAGGCCAGTGACGACGACCGCCGAGCGCCACCCGCCCGGGAAGGGGAAACACCCTCGGTCGGACTCGTGACAGATCTATCATGTCTCTAGTATAGAGTATATACAGTTGAGCTCACTCAGTTTAGCTCAATGCTGATTGTCTATTATTTCATTTAAAAAATTATCAAGGGAGGCCAAATGCTCGCTGGCTTCCCTTGCATTAAATGCTACAGGTGGCAACAATGTCATACTCTGTTTGACCAGACAGCATCAGATAGATAACCTACACATACAGAGAAAGAGGTGTGGTGTTTCGCCCGCTGGGATGCTTTCTCCGGTGGGACACATTCAGCCTCTTGCGAATTGAAGGAAAATTAAATGTTTTTATTTTATTTATTTTTTGTACATTTTGGTGGGAAACCTGGATTCCCTTGACATACACCTACCCTAACAGACTGGCCTCAGAGCCATACAAAACATACGTATTTCTGAGCACCTTCAAGATGTATGATACCTACTAATGGTTACTATAGACAGAAATCAAAGTAGGGAGGTTGGTCAGAGGATGAGTGGGCTTAAACTGCGACTATCTAGCAATTGAAAGATTGCGTGTTTGAGTTGCATTAGGGACAACTGTAGCATTTTAGCTAACCCTTCTTCGACACTTAACCCATTTCACCTAACCTGCTACGTAAATTATCCTAACCTTTGCCGTTTTAGTTCTCCTAACCTTTTACATCAATTATCTTAACCTTTGTTGTTAGTTCCTCTGACCGCAAGCTAATTCTCCCTGTAATTCTCCTTTGTTGTTACAGTGCAACAAGCAACCTGGTCTCAGAGAAAGACGTATAATACCATAAAACTGATCACAACAAGCTTCAGTTTCTACGAGCTTAGACAAAGTAAGCACTCAATTTTACAGGAATGCATGAATGTCCTTCAATATTCCATAATAGGGGCGTTCAATTATGGGAAGGCAGCCACGGTGTTGTCACGGATCCCTCCGGAACATTCCTCACGTTCCGTCCCTCTCCTCGCCCCTGCCTCGGCTCGAACCAGGGACCCTCTGGACACATCTACAACTGCCTCCCACAAAGCATTGTTACCCATCGCTCCACAAAAGCCACAGCCCTTGCAGAGCAAGGGGAACAACTACTTCAAGGTCTCAGAGCTAGTGACGTCACCGATTGAAACGCTATTAGCGCGCACCCTGCTAACCATTTCACATTGGTTACACACTCACACCTATCCCCTATTCCAACTGATTAGTATTTGTATATATGTGCCCATTGGTTTCCATGGTCTTGTCGATTATTGTTACAATGTCCGTTGATGCGTGTGAGTACCTGTGAGACAAGATAGTAGCTACAAACAATTGGGGTGAAAAAGGGGGTAAAATGTTTTTAAAAAAAGGTTCTCAATGAGGTCAGCATTGCCCTTGATTCTAAGCAATGTTGTGCCGCTATTTTTATTGACTTGGCCAAAGCTTTTGATACGGTAGACCATTCAATTCTTGTGGCCGGCGAAGGAGTATTGGTGTCTCTGAGGGGTCTTTGGCCTGGTTTGCTAACTACCTCTCTCAATGAGTACAGTGTATAAAGTCAGACAATCTGCTGTCTCAGCCACTGCCTGTCACCAAGGGAGTACCCCAAGGCTCAATCCTAGGCCCAACCATTTTCTCAGTTTACATCAATACATCAAATAGCTCAGGCAGTTGGAAGCGCTCCCTCATCTATTTATATGCATATGATACAGTCTTATACTCAGCTGACCCCTCCCCGGATTTTGTGCTAAATGCTCTACAACAAAGCTTTCTTAGTGTCTAACAAGCTTTTCTCTGCCCTTGACATTTGTTTTGGAGATGTTCAGAACAAGGTTATGTGGTTTGGTAAGAAGAATGCCTCTCTCCCCACAGGTGTGATTACTACCCCTGAGGGTTTAGAGTTTAAGGTCGTCACCTCATACAATTACTTGGGAGTATGGCTAGACAGTGCACTGTCCTTCTCTCAGCACATGTCAAAGCTTTTAGACTAAAATTAAATCTAGACTTGGTTTCCTCTATGGTAATCGCTCCTCTTTCACCCCTGCTGCCAAACTATCACTGATTCAGATGACCATCCTACCCATGCTAGTTTATGGAGAAATCATTTATAGATTGGCAGGTAAGGGTGCTCTCGAGTGGCTAGATGTTCTTTACCATTCGGCCATCAGATTTGCCACCAATGCTCCTTATAGGACATATCACTGCACTCTATACTCCTCTGTTAACTGGTCATCTCTGTATACCCGTCGCAAGACCTACTGGTTGATGCTTATTTATAAAACCCTCTTAGGCCTCACTTCTATCTGAGATAGCTACTGCAGCCTTCATCCTCCACATACAACACCCGTTCTACCAGTCACACTCTGTTAAAGGTCTCCAAAGCACACACATCCCTGGGTCGCTCATCTTTTCAGTTCTCTGTAGCTAATGACTGGAATGAGCTGCAACAAACACTCAAACTGGACAGTTATCTCAATCTCTTCATTCAAAGACTCAATCATGGATACTCTTACTGACAGTTGTGGCTGCTTTGCGTGATGTATTGTTGTCTCTACATTCTTGCCCTTTGTGCTGTCTGTGCCCAATAATGTGTGTACCATGTTGTGTTGCTACCATGTTGTTGTTATGTTGGTCCTTATGTATGGTCCTTCTGTAGCTCAGTTGGTAGAGCATGGCGCTTGTAACGCCAGGGTAGTGGGTTCGATCCCCGGGACCACCCATACGTAGAATGTATGCACACATGACTGTAAGTCGCTTTGGATAAAAGCGTCTGCTAAATGGCATATATTATTATTATTATATTATGTTGTGATGCTACCATGCTGTGTTGTTACAGCGCCTTGCGAAAGTATTCGGCTTGAATTTTGCGACTTTTTGCCACATTTCAGGCTTCAAACATAAAGATATAAAACGGTATTTTTTTGTGAAGAATCAACAACAAGTGGGACACAATGATGAAGTGGAACGACATTTATTGGATATTTCAAACTTTTTTAACGAATCAAAAACTGAAAAATTGGGCGTGAAAAATGATTCAGCCCCCTTAAGTTAATACTTTTTAGCGCCACCTTTTGCTGCAATTACAGCTGTAAGTCGCTTGGGGTATGTCTCTATCAGTTTTGCACATCGAAAGACTGACATTTTTTCCCATTCCTCCTTGCAAAACAGCTCGAGCTCAGTGAGGTTGGACTTTGACTTGGCTATTCTAACACCTGGATATGTTTATTTTTGAACCATTCCATTGTAGTTTTTGCTTTATGTTTTGGATCATTGTCTTGTTGGAAGACAAATCTCCGTCCCAGTCTCAGGTCTTTTGCAGACTCCATCAGGTTTTCTTCCAGAATGGTCCTGTATTTGGCTCCATCCATCTTCCCATCAATTTTAACCATCTTCCCTGTCCCTGCTGAAGAAAAGCAGGCCCAAACCATGATGCTGCCACCACCATGTTTGACAGTGGGGATGGTGGGTTCAGGGTGATGAGCTGTGTTGCTTTTACGCCAAACATAACGTTTTGCATTGTTGCCAAAAAGTTAAATTTTGGTTTCATCTGACCAGAGCACCTTCTTCCACGTTTGGTGTGTCTCCCAGGTGGTTTGTGGCAAACTTTAAACGACACTTTTTATGGATATCTTTAAGAAATGGCTTTCTTCTTGCCACTCTTCCATAAAGGCCAGATTTGTGCAATATACAACTGATTGTTGTCCTATGGACAGAGTCTCCCACCCCAGTTGTAGATCTCTGCAGTTCATCCAGAGTGATCCATGGATTGTATTTATCATCATTAGTCATTTAGGTCAACATTGGATCATTCAGAGATCCTCACTGAACTTCTGGAGAGAGTTTGCTGCACTGAAAGTAAATGGGCTGAATAATTTTGCACGCCCAATTTTTCAGTTTTTGATACATTAAAAAAGTTTGAAATATCCAATAAATGGTGTTCCACTTCATGATTGTGTCCCACTTGTTGTTGATTCTTCACAAAAAAATACAGTTTTATATCTTTATGTTTGAAGCCTGAAATGTGGCAAAAGGTCGCAAAGTTCAAGGGGGCCGAATACTTTCGCAAGGCACTGTATGTGTTGTTGTCTTGCTATGTTGTCTTAGGTTTCTCTTTATGTAGTGTTGTCTCTCTTGTCGTGATGTGTGTTTTGTCCTATATTTTTGTTTATTTTCTTTTTTTAAATCCCAGCCTCCGTCCCCGACAGGAGGCCTTTTGCCTTTTGGTAGGCCGTCATAGTGAATAAGAATTTGTTCTTAACTGACTTGCCTAGTTAAATTAAAGGTTAAATAAAATCAAATAAAACATTTCCACGATGCAAAACTCAAGTGGGGAGTTACATGCAGCTATCTTTTCAGTATATTAAACACAAGCAAGACACAGACTTGCAATTTAATGTTGTTTTTTCATGATCACCGCAATCATTGTCTAAGCAGGAGGCGGACAGGCACTCAAAAAAGTAGTTATTCTTTCAGAATCTCTGGCAAGTGGGTACTATTAGCTTACATCATCACACAAAATGCATATATGAGTAGCAGCTAGTAGTTTGTAAAATAACACATGCATAGAGCCTTCTTACTATTACAGGGCTTTAGACTAACATTTCCCCCTGGTGTCACTAGTGCCACTAACTTTGATAGTTGGTAGCACCAGCCCATGATTTGGTCTCACCCACATCATGATTTGTTCGGACCCAAATCATGAAAGTATGATAAATAGACTACCTAGGTATTCAAGAAATAAGTTGTTTCATCTAACACGTCCAAGCAGGGATGAAAGATTCAAGATAATTTGATGTGCAACCTAATCCACTGATTGTCATACATTGTGGGTTGACAATTAATTATAGTTGCTATATTTTACTGTCAAAATAGGACTTCAAGAATTGTCCGCAATTGCATTTTGAAATGTTATACAATCAGAACACATTTTTCTGTTGAGCACATGGGGGGAGAGGAGAGTGGCTCGCTCATCACAGCAGCAGGCTCCAGCAAGGGCAGGGACAGGGGCAGAAACTTTCATTACAAGAATCATGATAATGCACGCTACTGTTTTACCAAATCATGGTTTTAGCCCTAAGTCTAAATATTCTTGTTACATTGCACAACTTTCAATGTATGTCATAATTACGTAAAATTCTGGCAAATTAGTTCGCAATGAGCCAGGCAGCCCAAACTGTTGCATATACCCTGACTCTGCGCACAATGAACGCAAGAGAAATTACACAATTTCACCTGGTTAATATTGCCTGCTAAACTGGATCAGTAGTTATAACTAGTGATTATGATTGATTGTTTTTGTAAGATAAGTTTAATGCTAGCTAGCAATTTACCTTGGCTTCTATTGCAAGATTGGAACCCCTGAGCTGACAAGGTGAAAATCTGTCGTTCTGCCCCTGAACAAGGCAGTTAACCCACAGTTCCTAGGCAGTCATTGAAAATAAGAATGTGTTCTTAACTGACTTGCCTAGTTAAATAAAAGGTATACAATTGAAAAATAATAATTTTTAATTGGAAATCGGCAACCAAAAATACAGGTTTCTGATTGTTATGAAAACTTGAAATCGGCCCTAATGAATCGGCCATTCCGATTAATCAGTCGACCTCTATTCATAACTGTCCACGATTGGTAGTCCCATAGGGCAGCGCACAATTGGCCCAGCGTTGCTAGGGTTTGGCCGGGGTAGGCCGTCATTGAAAATTAGAATTTGTTCTTAACTAACTTGCCTCGTTAAATAAAGAAAAATTAAATATAAAAACATTTTGTATGCGTCAACAAAAAAGGTCCAGCCCATCTGGCATTTGCCAGAAGGCCAATCTGCCCCTGAGCACTGTTGCTGCCAGACCACATTTATCTAGACTTGGCTATCTGTAAATCTAGGAGAGGCGGTTTTGTGTTATCCTAAAGCAATGTGCTAGTAGTCAACATCTGGAGTCAATTAGACTTTTTTTTACAGTTGCAAACCGTCATGTTGTCCAGCTGAGGTGCTAGAGCGTCGCCGGGCACAATCACTGGCTGGTCTAAATATTTTGGAAGGGGTAACTATCGGAATTTTGGAAGCCCTTGCACAGCACTTTTATTGTAAAATATATTTGGGGTCAAATACTAACAGTTTGAACATGTGGATCATCCAAGCGGGCACCCCCGGGACTTCGCTAATCGCTTTTTCCAGGACACGAGTTTCGACAGGCCGCTGACCCGACTGCAAAATATCTATGTAAATCTACCTAACTTCGTTCCATTCATTTCGATTTAACAAGCTAGCATGTTTGTGTTAGCTTAGTGGCTAGCTAGCTACCGCTACTGGGCCTTTTTGGCTAGGCCAGAACAGGAGTGAACTAACGTGAGCGGTCTAATGGTACTATAAGAATGGACGTTATCTACCTACCCATGTCATGCTAGCTAACTACTTGTCTTGGTTTTCAAACGTTCGTGGTGTTTTGGCTTAACTAGCTAGTAATGTTGCTAACTGGTCAATGTTAGCTAGCTGGTAAATATTAGCTTTCTAGCTAGCTATTTTTTTGTACTATTGCGATTCAATTTGTAGCCTTGGTTTAATACGTGTTCTATACAGAATGTGTATATTGTCGTTGAAATAACGTTAACTTTTCATACGTTATCTAGCCGGCTGTAAGACGTTAGCTCACTGCCTGATTTTGTCATTTGTGATTGAACGTTGCTGCCAAAAATTGTCACTTTAAAAAAAAATCAATGACTGTTCATTAGCTAGGTAGCTGTAACTAACGTTAGCCTGTGTGAACAAGTCCACTGATGCTACAGCAAGCTGGTCATGTTTTAGAAGTATTACATTTCTTTGTAAGCTCAAACTTGTGCAATAACCAAAATATTACTAGTTATCTAAATAAGTGGTCAGCTAGCATACAATTAGTCTTATATGCATTTATTTCGATATGGAAAGATAGCGCATTGCGTATTTACAATGCACCGAGTCTCGTCTTTAGCCAACCAGCTAGCTAGCATTGCCCAACATGGTCTCAGCGATTCGTATGATTTGCGACGATGTAAAGTTGGTTTTCTATTCACACTCGGAAATTCATCAGACATTCATCAAAAGCCATTTAAAATTAATAACTAATTCATTGATTGTCACAGAAACATAAAACTAGATATGGTTTATTCTATAAATGTCTAGCATACTTTTACAACTTTTGTTTTGAGTAAAAAATCCAGTTTGATTTGATGGAAGGCGTTTGGTCAAAAGTTCTAACGAGTCTGTTATACCCTTTTAGAAGGGGGCTGGCATAAAATTCTGCATCTTCAGTCATATTAAATTAGATTACAGGAAAAAACGGGGGATGAAGGGGTCAGGCCTGACAAACAAAGAAGACAGGTGGATGGATCAAGAGGACCAAGATGGACTTTCCACAGTGGAGATAAGGAAAACTAAGAGTGAACCATAACACACTTTCAAAAGTTTGGGCTCACTTAGAAATGTCCTTGTTTTTGAAAGAAAAGCATTTTTTGTCCATTAAAATAACATAAAATTGTTTGGAAATACAGTGTAGACATTGTTAATGTTGTAAATGACTATTGTAGCTGGAAACGGCTGACTTTTAATGGTATGTCTACGTAGGCGTACAGAGGCCCATTTTTCGGCAACCAACACTCCTGTGTTCCAATGGCACGTTGTGGTAGCTAATCCAAGTTTATTGTTTTAAAAGGCTAATTGATCATTAGAAAACCTGTTTGAAATTATGTTAGCACAGCTGAAAACTGTTCTGATAAAAGAAGCAATAAAACCGGCCTTCTTTAGACTAGTTGAATATCTTGAGCATCAGCATTTGTGGGTTTGATTACAGGCTGAAGGTGGCCAGAAGCAAAAAACTTTCTACTGAAATTCGTCAGTCTATTCTTGTTCTGAGAAATGAAATTGCCAAGAAACTGAAGATCTCGTACTACATCATTCACAGACCAGCGCAAACTGGCTCTTGTTCTGTTGTTCTGACCTCCCACTCCTCCTATTCTGGTTAGGGCCAGTTTGCGCTGGTCTGTGAATGATGTAGTACACAGCGTTGTACGAGATCTTCAGTTTCTTGGCAATTTCATTTCTCAGAACAAGAATAGACGGACGAGTTTCTGAAGAAAGTTCTTTGTTTCTGGCCACCTTGAGCCTGTAATCAAACCCACAAATGCTGATGCTCAAGATATTCAACTAGTCTAAAGAAGGCCGGTTTTATTGCTTCCTTTATCAGAACAACAGTTTTCAGCTGTGCTAACATAATTGCAAAAGGGCTTTCTAAACTTGTATTAGCTACCACAACGTGCCATTGGAACACAGGAGTGATGGTTGCTGATAATGGGCCTCTGTACGCCTATGTGGATATTCCATAAAAAACTTCAGTTTCCAGCTACAGTAGTCATTTACAACATTAACAATGTCTACACTGTATTTTTGATACATTTTAATGGACAAAAAAAAATGCTTTTCTTTTAAAAACAAGGATGTTTCTAAGTGACCTCAAACTTTAGAATAGGTGTGTGTGTGTGTGTGTGTGTGTGTGTGTGTGTGTGTGTGGGTAATATATATAAATTAGCATGGTATTGCAAGATACCAAAGGGTGGATAACAAAAAAAGCACTAATTTAAGAAGTGGACAGTACATGCTTTGTTTTTGGGCTAAACGTATACATTATGACTGCTTCTGAACTGTATGTGAACCCCTCTGTAATCTACTGGCCCTAACCATTTAAAAATGAGGACTTCAACCAGTCTGTCCCTATGCTATTTGCTCTCTTTCTCAAACTGCTAGCACAAAGCCTACGTGAAAATTATTTTTCACAAAAGAACATGAAAAAAATCTCAACTGACCCAAATCACCTCTACATAATTCAGCAGGGAGGTGTGCAACTACCACACATTATACCAGTGGAGAAACTACATCACCTACATTCAGTTGAAGTCGGAGGTTTACATACACCAAAAAAAACAGCAATATGTTCAGCAAGGGTTATGGACTATCTCTTGAAAGTGTTGGAATAGCTCATGTTGATTGTACCAGTCAAGGACCAAGTGGCAATGTTAGCTAATTTAAATGTATTTGGTTAAGGTACCAAATACATTTAAACTCAGTTTTTCACAATTCCTGACAATCCCATTTAAAGCCTCCTTGCTTGCACATGCTTTTTCAGTTCTGCCCACACATTTTCTATGGGATTGAGGTCAGGGCTTTGATGGCCACTCCAATACCTTGACTTTGTAATATATGCCACTTAGCAGACGCTTTTATCCAAAGTGACTTACAGTCATGTGTGCATACATTCTATGTATGGGTGGTCCCGGGGATCGAACCCACTACCCTGGCGTTACAAGCGCCATGCTCTACCAACTGAGCTACAGAAGGACCACACTTTGTTGTCCTTAAGCCATTTTGCCACAACTTGGTAAGTATGATTGGGGTCATTGTCTATTTGGAAGATCCATTTGCGACCAAGTTTTAACTTCCTGATTAATGTCTTGGCATGTTGCTTCAATATATCCACATAATTTTCCTCCCCCATGAAGCCATCTATATTGTGAAGTGCACCAGTCCCTCTTGCAGCAAAGCACCCCCACAACATGATGTGTGCTTCACGTTTGGGATGGTGTTCTTCGGCTTGCAAGCCTCCCCCTTTTTCCTACAACCATAACAATGGTCATTATGGGCAAACGGTTCTATTTTTGTTTCATCAGACTAGAGGACATTTCTCCAAAAAGTCAGATCTTTGTCCCCATGTGCAGTTGCAAACCGTAGTCTGGCTTTTTTTATGGTGCTTTTTGGAGCAGTGGCTTCTTCCTTGCTGAGCGGCCTTTCAGGTTATGTCGATTATAGGACTGGTTTTACTGTGGATATCGATACATTTTGTACCTGTTTCCTCCAGCATCTTCACAAGGTCCTTTGCTGCTGTTTTGGGATTGTTTTGCACTTTTCGCACCAAAGTACGTTCATCTCTAGGAGACAGAACACGTCTCTTTCCTGAGCGGTATGATGGCTGCATGGTCCCATGGTGTTTATACTTGCGTACTATTGTTTGTACAGATGAACGTGATACCTTCAGGCGTTTGGAAATTGCACCCAAGGATGATCCAGACTTGTGGAGGTTTACAAAATTATTTTCTGAGGTCTTGGCTGATTTCTTTTGATTTACCCATGGTGTCAAGCAAAGAGGCATTGAGTTTGAAGGTAGGCCTGGAAATACATCCACAGGTACACTTCCAATTGACTCAAATTATGTCAGTTAGCCTATCAGAAGCTTCTATAGCCATGACAACACTTCTGGGAATTTTCCATGCTGTTTAAAGGCACAGTCAACTTTGTGTATGTAAACGTCTGACCCACTGGAATTGTGATAGTGAAATAATTTGTCTGTAAACAATTGTTGGAAAAATGACTTGTGTCATGCTCAAAGTAGATATCGTAACCGACTTGCCAGAACTATAGTTTCTTAACAAGAAATTTGTGTAGTGGTTGAAAAACGAGTTTTAATGACTCCAACCTAAGTGTATGTAAACTTCCGATGTCAACTGTAGGTATTACCATATCCCTTTCAATTCACATTCCTTGCAGAAAGAACTATTTTCAAACCTTTTTAAAATGTCTAGAAAAACGGTGGTCTTCGAAGGGTATTTATACTTTAAAATACATATTTTATTTGGATGAAAGAATTCTGCCAGTGTTTTAATGTCCTAGTTTCATATTTTATTTCTTTACCTCCCAACTCTATATATCCAAGTGAGCTTATGAGGACCTTGGGGATCAGATTTAGCATTCTACCCATTGATCATCGTATAACAGACACTGCTCAAAAGGAGTTGTTTGTGATATCTACACTCAGTTGCCACTTTATTAGGTTCACCACCCTATTCACAAAAATAAATTGCTCCTGCATAAACCAAGTCCCATGGTCTTGGCTTGCTAGACACTGAAGCATGCAGAGAAGTATTCAGGTATTTCTTTGTTTGTTTGAACCTTAGAATGTGTAAAATGACAACACCGTCTGTGATGGTCTTTTGTAACTCAAAAGTTCCAAAACTTGTACTGACTGTAATAAACTCCAACTGGACTTAAAAAATTGAACAGTCTATCTCCTTTTCCTAGTTTCATCAACAGTTTTGAATTCCCGCTGTTCCAGATGCAAAGGGGGTTGTACCTAATAAAGTGACCACTATCTATAGACCTTCCAGAATGTGTTCTGAGAATTCCCGGGGTATTAAACATTTGGCTGCAAGTGTTGAACAGTTTAATTTATTACCTCAGGAGATGGTACCATTTGCTTGTATGGGGATGACAAAGAAGGACTTCAACAAAGCCAAAATAGAAAATTATTGGAAGGGTTCTCTTTGCTGTTAAATTAGATACTTATATGTAAATGACTTTTGTGCCTTGAAACTACTTTAGAATGTGGAACTGTTGCACAAAAAAATGCAAACATTGATTTCAAATCAAATTTTATTTGTCACTGAATACAACAGTGAAATGTTTACTTATAAGCCCTTAACCAACGATGCAGTTTTAAGAAAATACAAAAAAAAATCTAAATTAAGAAAAAAGTAAGAGATAAGAAGAACATAATTAAAGAGCAGCAGGTTGCAAATAGTCTGGGTAGCCATTTGATTAGCATGAGTCTTATGGCTTGGGGTTAGAAGCTGTTTAGAAGCCTTTTGGACCTAGACTTGGCGCTCCTGTACTGCTTGCCGTGCGGTAGCAGAGAGAAGTCTATGACTAGGGTGGCTGGAGTCTTTGACCATTTTTAGGGCTTTCGTCTGACACCACCTGGTATATTGGTCCTGGATTGCAGGAAGCTTGGCCCCTGTGTTGTACTGGGCCGTACGCACTACCCGCTGTAGTGCCTTGCGGTCGGAGGCTGAGCAGTTGCCATACCAGGCATTGACGCAACCTGTCAGGACGCTCTTGATGGTGCAGCTGTAAAATATTTTGAGGATCTGAGGACCCATACCAAATCTTTTCAGTCTCCTGAGGGGGAATAGATTTTGTCATGCCCTCTTTATGACTGTCTTGGTGTGCTTGGACCATGTTGGTTTGTTGATGTGGATGCCACGGAACGTCAAGCTCTCAACCTGCTCCACTACAGCTCCGTTGATGAGAATGTGGTCGTGCTCGTCCTCCTTTTTCCTGTAGTCCACAATCATCTCCTTTAACACCTGGGGGTGGCTCATCAGGAAGTCTAGGATCCAGTTGCCGAGGGAGCTGTTTAGTAACAGGGTCCTTAGCTTAGTGATGAGCTTTGAGGGCACTATGGTGTTGAACGCTGAGCTGTAGTCAATGAATAGCATTCTTACATAGGTATTCCTTTTGTCCAGGTGGGAAAGGGCAGTGTGGAGTGCTGGTGTGGTATGCAAATTGGAGTGGGTCTAGGGTAGTGGTCGACCGACTATGATTTTTCAACGCCGATACCGATTATTGGTGTACCAAAAAAAAGCCGATACCGATTAATCGGCCGACTTTACTTTAAAAAAAAAAAAGGAAAAAAAGTATTTGTAATAATGACAATTATAACAATACTGAATGAACACTTATTTTAACTTAATATAATACATAGATAAAAATCAGCCTCAAATAAATAATTAAACATGTTCAATTTGGTTTAAATAATGCAAACACGAAGTGTTGGAGAAGAAGGTAAAAGTGCAATATGTGCCATGTAAAAAAGCTAACGTTTAAGTTCCTTGCTCAGAACATGAGAACATATGAAAGTTGGTGGTTCCTTTTAACATGAGACTTCAATATTCCAAGGTAAGAGGTTTTAGGTTGTAGTTAATATAGTATTTATAGGACTATTTCTCTCTCTACCTTTTGTATTTCATATACCTTTGACTATTGGATGTTCTTATAGGCACTTTAGTATTGCCAGTGTAGCTTCCGTCCCTCTTCTTGCCCCTACCTGGGCTCGAACCAGGAACACATCGACAACAGCCACCCTCGAAGCATCGTTACCCATGCAGAGCAAGGGGAACAACTACTACAGGTCTCAGAGCGAGTGACGATTGAAACGCTATTAGCGCGCACCCCACTAACTAGCTAGCCATTTAACATTGGTTACACCAGCCTAATCTCGGGAGTTGATAGGCTTGAAGTCATAAACAGCGCAATGCTTGAAGCACAGGGGCAAAACGCACGAAAGTGCTGTTCGAATGAATGATTACGAGCCTGCTGCTGCCTACCACCGATCAGTTAGACTGCTCTATCAAATATAACACAACACACAGAAATACGAGCCTTTGGTCATTAATATGGTCGAATCCGGAAACTATCATTTTGAAAACAAAACATTTATTCTTTCAGTGAGATACGGAACCGTTTGGTATTTTATCTAACGGGTGGCATCCCTACGTCTAAATATTCCTGTTACATTGTACAACCTTCAATGTTATGTCATAATTACGTAAAATTCAGGCAAATTAGGCGGCCCAAACTGTTGCATATACCCTGACTCTCCGTGCAATGAATGCAAGAGAAGTGACACAATTTCACCTGGTTAATATTGCCTGCTAACCTGGATTTCTTTTAGCTAAATATGCAGGTTTAAAAATATATACTTATAAAAAATATATACTATATACTGTGTATTGATTTTAAGAAAGGCATTGGTATTTATGGATGAAAGGTGGTGGTAGACAGCCTGCAATGAAAGGTGGTTAGAGCATTGGACTAGTTAACTGTAAGGTTGCAAGATTGAATCCCAGAGCTGACAAGGTAAAAATCTGTCGTTCTGCCCCTGAACAAGGCAGTTAACCCACTGTTTCTAGGCCGTCATTGAAAATAAGAATGTGTTCTTAACTGACTTGCCGTGTTAAATAAAGGTGTAAAAAAATAATAATAATAATAAAATCGTCCAAAAATGCAGCTTTCCGATTTGTTATGAAAACTTGAATTTGGCCGTAATTAATTGGCCATTCCGATTAATCGGTCAACCTCTAGTCTAGGGTTTCTGGGATAATGGTGTTTGTGAGCCATGACCAGCCTTTCAAAGCATTTCATGACCACAGATGTGAGTGCTATGGGTCGGTAGTCATTTAGGCAGGTTACCATCGTGATCTTGGGCACAGGGACTATGGTGGTCTGCTTGAAACATGTTGGTATTACAGACTCAGACATGGAGAGGTTGAAAATATCAGTGAAGACACTTGCCAGTTGGTCATTGCATGCTCAGAGTACACGTCCTGGTAATCCGTCTGGCCCAGCGGCCTTGTGAATGTTGACCTGTTTTAATGATCTTACTCACATCTGTTGAGGAGAGCGTGATCACACAGTCATCCAGAACAGTTGATGCTCTAATGCATGTTTCAGTGTTACTTGCCTCAAAGCGAGCATAGAAGTTAATTAGCTCGTCTGATAGGCTTGTGTCACTGGGCAGCTCTTGTGTCTTTCCCTTTGTAGTCTGTAATAGTTTGCAAAAGCCCTGTAACATCCGGAACTAGTGTTGTACGATTCGATCTTAGTCCTGTATTGGCGCTTTGCCTGTTTGATGGTCCGTCAGAGGGCATAGTGGAACTTATATTATAAGCTTCCGGGTTAGAGTCCCAATCCTTGAAAGAGGCAGCTCCTCCCTTAAGATCACTGCGAATGTTGCCAGTAATCCATGGCTTCCGGTTGGGGTATGTACGTACAGTCACTGTGGGGATGACGTCCTCGATGCACTTATTGAAAGATGAAGCCAGTGACCGATGTGGTGTACTCCTCAATGCCATTGGAAGAATCTCGTAACATATTCCAGTCTGTGCTAGCAAAACAAATGGTTTGAATGACCCCCAGGTTAGTCAAGGTCAATCCCAATTGAATGTGGAGCAGAGCAGTACCAGGCAGTGCATATTCTACACAGGGAAGGGGGAGAGGGAAATTCTGGAGGAGCCATCTCAAAGTGAGCAGGGGGTACCAGCGCAGGTGGTGCCTGGAGAGGCCAGACTCAACCATCCAGTGGAGACACTATCCACTACCAAACCTGCAGTAGAGGATATGAGGTGAACAGGAGAGCAGCAAAGTTGGGATCTGAGATCAATGAGTATGGAGAAGGTGACCTGAACTTTGAGCAGAACGACACTGAGCTTGTTGATTTCCTACTTCAGAATTCTGACGAAGTCGAGTCAGAGGTTGTTGAATGTTCTGACCTGATTTGGCATACAATTTAGGATTGTAAACATTGTACAACTTCATATAGAACAAATTGCACTTGAAATTAACATTTCTTTAAAGTTATTGCAAATAAATGCATAGTTTCCCCTTTTCTGCTACAATCACATAATTATTAAATGCAATATTTGAGATTTTATGTATTTCTATGAAATTAAGACCGGCATTTCTACTCAAAGCAAACGTTGTAAAAGTATACTAGACATAAAATAAATCATACTTAGTTTGATGATTGTCAGTCAGTGAAAACGTTATTCATTTATATGGCTTTAAATGGCATTTTATAGATATGATGTTTTTCTATCAAGTCAACTGGAATTTTTACTCAAACCAGGTTGTAAAAGTATGCTTGACATTTATAGAATAATTCATACCTAGTTTGATTTTTCTGTCATAATCAGTGAAAACGTTACTGATTTATATAGCTTTAAATGGCATTTCATGTATTTCTATCAAATCAGAACTGGAATATTTACTCAAAGCAAGGGTTGTAATAGTATACTCGACATTTATAGAATAAATCATACCTAGTTTGATGTTTCTGTGATAAACGGTGAATTAGTTATTGATTTTTACATTTGCAAATGGCTTTTGGCGAATGTCTGTTGAATGTCCAAATGTGTGAATATAAAACCAACTTTACCTCGGTCCTTATGTTGTGGACCTCTGTTTTCCAGAGAAAATAAATAATGGATCCGGTGGACTAATAATGTACAATTTCTTGCTCCATATCTGCGCTTTTGAGATGTTGACGACGAGTTTGACCGAGAAAGGTGCAATTGCGGCCCCCAATTCGGGGCATAACTGCATCTGCAGGAACCCCTCTTTATACTTCTATTGGTCCATTTTCAAGTTAGGACTGGCTGGGGAGCTTGGCTCCAGTACAGTAGGTGGCACTAGTGCACAATAGCGTTGGATGCCAGCTGCCGATAAACCCCACAGAAGAAGGGACGGGGCGACAATGAGAGCTAGCTAGCCGTGCTCCGGTAGACCATGTCCTTCACCCCGCCTGTCGGGCACTGTTTTCCCTCTGTTCTGTTAACAACAGCGAGAGCAGGACAGCTAGTCCTAATGAGGAATGGTACACAGCAGGCGGGAGCTACATCGTGATTTAGCTAACTAGCAAGCATACGGTGTCGCTAACTACTACACAGTGTCAGCCTCACGCCTGCTGCGCAAGCGGGTGGCGGGGACGACCAGTCAACAGTGTCCTTCGGCATTGCCTGTCGGGCACGGTTTTCTCCAGTACGCGGGAGGCGGGGGTGACACTGTGTGCTAGCACAAGGTGTCACTAACTAGTTAGTTAGCTAGCACATGAGAGCGGGGGCAACCGGTTCTAGACAGTGTCCTTCGCCCCTGCCTGTCGGGCATTGTTTTCCCGCAGTTCTGTTAATGACGGTGAGGGTAGGTGGGAGCGAAGGACAGTGTCTACTAGGGCTGTAACAGTACATGTATTTGTCCTGAACCATTCGGTACGGGACCTCTGTTTGTTCCTGTGGTGGAAATTCTAATCAATAATGAGAAGAGACCAGGTCAATCACCAATCAGGATATTACTTTTATTCAAAACGTATTCATAAGGAATGCATAGAGCAATTGCTTCTATAATGATGAGGCTGGTTGGCTCAACACTTCCAAGTGTTGTGGCGAGTAGCTCTGACATACAAAGAATACAAATATATTTTATAAAAAAGATATGTCCTTTTATTCTTTATGACAAACAACAGATGTATGGAATGGGTCACAAGGTGAAACTTGATATGAGAAAGGAGTATCCCCCAGCCAGATAGCATTTGCTATGAAGACTGTTCTTATAGTTTAGTCTGGCCCCTAAGACGAGGCTCCGATCTCATTCCTGGTACTTCATAGCACAGAAACACCAATTAATTCTATGGCATAAATCAATTGTCAACTCCAGATACTCCCATCTCAAGTAAAACCCCTTCTTGACCACATGACTGGACAATCTCTGAGGGGAGTGAGCCTCTAGGTCATACACTACCCCAGGATAGGTGCAACATCAGAGATGACATACAATGGTTCCAGACACGACCCCACACATTTTTTTCTCAGATCTTATCTCCCCCAAGGCCAAAGGAGGGAGTGACTGACGCACAGACATTGTGGAGACAAGTAATTGGTTCCCCATTAATCACGTCACCCCTTAACTTGGTTTACAATAGGTAAAGACCCATTCACATATGAAGACAATGTTCCCTCCTGTCCTCTTCTCTTTCTGATATTCTGCATAGCACCAGAGACATGTGAAAGACAAGCCTGACTTCTCCCCTCTCTGGGCCCAGTTGACATGAGGCCCAGCTGAAGGAGGAAGTGCAACTGCCAACATTGGAGTCTGAAGGGATACATTCTAATAACAAGCATATCATATATTATGCAGATAAGACATCTTAATTATCTATGTTCCCTAACTAATTCTGATTCACAGTCCGCACTGTGAATCCGAATGAATACATAAAGAAATATGGATAAAAAAACAAAAAAAACACTAGGCCTATAGGTTATCCCTATGCTGCGTCGTATGCCATAGCCTAGTGGGTAAATCTGAGCTGAAAAGATGCAGGCTATTCCGTTAAAACAACTGCAGTATATGCGCACGTTGTAATCAAAATTAAAATATATTTGATTTATGTATTTCTATTGGACATATCAAGAAATACAAATGGAACAGATGCATAATTGTATCCCCTTATACTTATTGAAACACCTCCCTCCCCTTAACAAAAGCAGCATACATGCTAAAATAAATTCAAACATACAATTGAAAATAATAATAATGTAAATATACATACCCACATATACATACACAAAAATAAATAAATAAAGATCACAGCATAGTATGCCTTCCCTCCCGCACCCTCTCATATACCCTGTTGGCCAAAATTGTTAATCCGGATCAATAGAAAGCAACTTTTCAAAAAAGGAAATTAAAGGCTGCCATCTCAATAAAAAGTTATCAGTACAACCTCTGTTTTATATATTTTTTTCAAAATATATAAAATCTTTCAACCAGGATGATGCAGTGGGAGGTTTGGAGGATTTCCAATTAAGCAAGATCTGCCAGTGGGCTATGAGGGAAGCAAACTACAACGTCTGCTTTACTTTTAGTGAGATGAGGCTACAAGATAGAACTCCAAATATAGCTATAAAAAGACAAGGCTGTAGGTCAATATCTAGAATTTTTAAGTGTTAAAAAAGGAGGACAAATACTCAGACAGCTTAGAACATGAATAAAACATGTGGGTGTGGTTTGCCAGAGTGAATGGACATCTATCACGTCTCATTTGTGTCTGGGAGGAATTTACTACGTTTTTTCTTTGGTGTAGTGAATTCTGTGCAAGAGTTTGAACTGAATTTAAACTTAACCGAGCACATGAGGATGTGGAGTTAACCCTAAGAAAGGCCTCCTCCCACCAGTCTTGTGTAAGACTGGGGTAGTGAACTTGACCTGCCTTGATTTTGTTTATTGGAGAGGGTTCAGAGAAAAGCATAATGTCATATAATCCCGAAATCAGACCTTGCCGAATCCACGAGAGGGACAAAATCTTTTCTCGCAATGTCTTGGGAGGCAGTTGAGGAAAGGTGGGAAAATGAGAGCAAACAAAGTTACGGCCTTGAAAATAGTGGAAAGATTAGAATGAGACATTTAGCTACGATATTCAAACTTGCTAACTTCCCATCTAAAAATACATATTTGAAACATACCAAACCTCTTTCTCACCACAAAACAAAAGCCTATTCAAGTTTGGAGCCTAAAAATAGGTGGTTGTTACAAACAGGGCTTGGAAGAGAAGGGGCAGACAGTCTAAAATTGTCTCCAGATCTTCATAGAGTGCACAATGGTGTTTCCAGTATACTTTGAAGGACACAAGGACAGTGGTGCACAAGTAAGAGCAGAAAGGGAGGATGATTGGCAGGAGTGTGCTTCTAATGAGCACCAGTTGGTACTTGGAGCATTACACCAGAATTTGGAAGTGCCAATCCTCCATCTTGTCTCCTTCTTTGAAGTATTGCTTTATCTCTCCTAGGTGATTTGCCAGCGCAGATAAAATGACTGAGCTTATCCAACTTGGTAAAAAAGTATTTCGGCAGAAAAATCAGAAGACATTGAAAAAGGTAGAGAATCCTAGGTACAAAAAAAAGTTTAACAGATTAGATTCTACAAGCTAAGGAGAGTGGCAGACTATCCCAACGTTAGAAGGCCGCTTTAACTCGTGGGACTAGATTTGCAAAGTTAGTTTTTATGTAGGATAGCCAGAAATGTTATTATATTCACACCTAAATAGGAAAAACCAGAGGGGAAACAGACGGAAAGGCAGGGCTCAATGGGGAATTTGCTTGGCAGTGGTGTTGATCGGAAAACGTTCACCTCTCTGAACGTTCAATTTGTAACCTGAGAATGATCCAAATGTGTCTAAAATATGCAGTATATTATTGACAGAGTTCAAAGGATTAGTGATAATAGTAGATCATCTGCATACATCAACACTTTGTTCTTCACCAGTTCGGTGGATTCCAGTGAATGATGATGATAATTTTAAAGTCAAGGAAAGTGCAAAAAGGAGCGGGGACATAGGACACCCTAGACTAGTCCCTCTGGAGAGGGAGAAGTATTTTGAATGTTGAGAGTTGGTGTGTACGCTAGCCATAGGAGCAGAATAGAGCAGACGCATTCATGAGATGAAATTGGACCTAAATCTTCCCAAAATCGTACATAAAAAATCCTACTCCATCTGGTCGAAAGCCTTCTATGCATCAAGAGAAACAACAATTTCGGGGTCTGGAGAGAGAAGGAGAGAGTATAATGTTAAAAACCTGTTTGATCATAAGATATGACATCCTGAAGGCAGGGCTCCAACCGGCATGATAGAACCTTAACTAATAGTTTAACATCAGCATTCAAAAGTGAAATGGGCCGATATCCACTACATTCTGCTAGATCTTTATCTTTCTTGAGTATATGTGAGATGGAGGCTTCAGTTTGCATCAGAGGGGAGAGAGCCTTGTGAAAACGAGTCGGTGAACATATCTAATAGTAATGGGACTAGTTTGAGTTTTTAAAAATAAAAATCGACTTTAGAACCTTTTATTTAAATAGGCAAGTCAGTTAAGAACAAATTCTTATTTTCAATGACGGCCTAGGAACAGTGGGTTAACTGCCTTGTTCAGGGGCAGAACGACAGATTTTTACCTTGTCAGCTCAGGGATTTGATCTTGCAACCTTTCGGTCGCTAGGCCAGAACTTTATTCATGTTCATATCAATAGATGGAATATCCAAGATATCTAAAAAGTTGTCCATAGCCGTATTATCTGATGGGGGTTCGGATTTGTTGAGGTTAGAAAAATGACACAAGTTGAAGTAATGTTAGAGGGATCACTTGTAATATTACGGGAAGAGTCATATACCTATGAGATGAGATGCTGACTGGCGTTTTAAGTTGGTGTGCCAAAAGGCGGCTGGCCTTGTCACCATATTTGTAGTACGTCCCCTTTGTTCATGGCAACAGAAACTCTGCTTTATCAGTGGAAAGCAGATTAAGTTGAGTTTGAAGTTTCAGCCTCTGTGTATAATTCAGGGGATGGAGAAGGTGAATATTGGCGGTCCACCAGTTCTTGACGTTTCAGTTTTCTTTGTTTGAAATTATGAGCATTGTAAGAAATTCTTTCCCTATAATACCATTTTGAAAGTCTCTCAAATAAGAGAGGGGGAGGTGTTGTCATTTTTATTTGTTTGAATGAATACATCTATGTTGATTGAAATAAAGTCATAATTTTTGTTGGAAAATAGGGCCGTGTTAAATCTCCAATTCAACAGTTTTTTCGTTCGGAGTAAGAGCTAAATCTAGAATTTGGGGGAATGGTCCAAAATTACTAGAACAGAATATTCTGTAATTTTAACTGAGGAGAGAAGGGCTCTAACTATAAAAAAAGTAGTCTATTCACGAGTAGGCTTGATGAACATGAGAAAAGTAGAATTCAATCGGTGGCATTTCACTGGCCATAACATGAATGTAGTCCACTGGGTGTTGCCACAGGTCTGAATTATGAGAAACATTTGAAATTAACTAGTAGACTATGAAAAAGGGTCAGCCCCTGTATTGGTAAATTGTTACAAACGTCCTTAGGGGGAAACAATTAAATGATGGTATACTGACAACTAGCATTTTGGATATGTACAATTAAGCAAATGAATCATGGGTCTAAACTTTTCAGCTAGTGCAACAATTAAACGAGTAAAATTGGAAGAGAAGAGTCATCGTTGAGTCCAAGATAAAGTGAATGTAACTGAGAACCATCAGTGACCAACAACACCAATTAAGGCCAACGTAAACCACAGTAGTATAGAATGTCCATGTCCAAAAATCACAAAAAAGGGTATACGTCAAGCATAGATACATACACACACACACACACACACACACACACACACACACACACACACACACACACACACACACACACACACACACACACACACACACACACACACACACACACACACACACACACACACACACACACACACACACACACACACACACACATACATACATACATACGTACAAATATTGGTAGACAGGATGGGTGTCTAACCAGCGAGTAACATTAGTATCCGAAATGACCTAAAGGCTGCCAAACTGCAATGCAGGCTATAGATTGCCATAAGTGGAGCAGCAAGTTCAAGCCTTAGTAAAAAGAAAGAAATCAAAATGATGCGCTTTTAACAGCGATTGTCTTTGATTTAAGAAACGAAACAAGATCAAATGAAAGTTTACAAAGAGCAGAGACAACATAGTATGTCAAACATACCTACTGCACCATCAAGCTTTAGCATAGAATTGTTTCACGAGAAACAGATCAATAGATGGCCATAGATGAATGTAGCCTAGTGTCACTAGAACTAACGTTACTCACATAATACAGGCAGGTGAGAATCATCCCAATCCAGGCATTCAATATATGCACTGTCGGTAGAAGAACTCGGCTTCTTCATGAGTTTCGGAAAAAATTGACTTTGTCGTTAAAGGTGACACGGAGACGGCAGGATAAGTCAGCCCAAAGCTGATTCCTGTCTTGTACAGAGTGGACTTGGTGTCGTTGAATGTGACCCGTTTCTTCACCAGGCTAGAACTGAAATCCTGGTAGAACTTGATCTTGTGGCCGTGGAAAGTGATGTCGCCATGTTCCCTTGCCCACTTAAGGACGAGGTCCTTTGTATCGATGGATCCGCAACCTGACACGCCCCCCTCAGGGAGAGAGACAGCTGCATGTGAGCTTTCACATTTTTCAACATGTTTTTTTACAAAAGGATAGATTTGGAGTAGATAAACTTTCTGCGGGTACATATGCAGGATGCTACCCTCCACAGCATGGCCTTCGCTTCAGATCAAAACCTACAACCTAATTTTGACCAAAATTAACTGGAGAGATTACTGCTTTCAAGGTTTTCCAAGCTATATGGAGGGTACTCTAGCAAACAAACAGCAGAGATCTGAGGACACCATCCAACCTGGCACTGAGTGGGTAGTGTTTGGTCTGATGCTATTTTGAAAACCAAGAAGAAAAATGTAAAATAAAGTACATTACAATGATATATTTTATTTATGGGGACTGAAGTTAAGGCTCCCAGGCTTGCAAGGACAGACCAGATACAAATTCAATTAGCACTAAGGTGTGAGATTAAAGGTGTCGAGGCCTTTGGGCCCAACAAGTGGCCGGAGTCTTTGAAGCATCCTCTGAAGCCCGCTCCTGCTGTCCAAAGAGCATTTTCTACAAGAAATCTGCCTCCAGAAATAAAAGTTTTTTCCCAAGTGGGTGTGACACCTACTACCGTTGCCTGCTGCACTGCTGATTGGATTCCACCTGGCGATCTGTTCACCGTCTGCCCTGGTCTGTGTCCCCCTGTCTGGTACAGGTACCCCCACCACACTCACCCCTCTCTCCCGAGCTTTCGCTCTCCTCCAGCACTCACACACTTTCTTGTGCATTTTGCTATTTGCCTCATGACTCCTACATACTTTGTTGACTACAAACTTTCTTTACCCAACCGTGGGACAGACTGTTTGTTCCCACACTCGGGACTCTGACTGACTCTATTGGTTACACAGACTTTTGGCCTCCCATCCTATTTTAACCACCTCTCGCCGGCTTTGTATTCATGTTATCTGCTGAAATTGCTGTACAATATGATCTTGTTGCCATCTGATGCACATTCAATGTCATAAATCAGCACTGCAGAGCTCTCCCTGTCCTCCGCCGTGCCCTGATTTGTATTACTGTTGATTATATCTGGAAATTTGCATGTACACCTTGGCCCATCTACTGTTGCTACCCCCTATTCTGACTTGTGCGGCTGATATCTGTTTCATTGACTTCTGCTCTTGTAAAAGCCTGGGTTTTCTGCACGTTAAAACTAGAAGCTTATTACCTAAAATGTATTAATTGAAAGTGTGGGTTCACAGCTCCAATCCAGATGTGTTGGTCATTACTGAGACGTGGTTAAGAAAGAGTGTTTTGAATATTGATGTTAACCTTTCTGGTTTTAACCTTTTTTGGCAAGACAGATCTTCCAAAGGTGGGGGCATGGCAATCTTTAACAAGGATCACCTTCAGTGCTCGGTTGTCTCCACCAAGTCTGTCCCCAAACAATTTGAATTCCTGGTTTTAAGCATTAAACTTTGAAATAACTGTTTGTTGACTGTTGCTGGGTGCTATCGTCCTCAATCAGCACCGGCCTGTACCCTACCTGCCCTAAGCTCTCTCCTGGCCCTTTACACTAAGTCTGAATTTGTCCTGCTTGGTGACCGAAACTGGGACATGCTTAAACCGCCTGACCAACTATTAAAGCAACGGGACTCCCTAAATCCTTCTCAGATTATTACAAATCCCACAAGGTATGACTCCAAACACCCAGAAAAGGATACTCTCTTCGATGTTATCCTCACAAATAATCCTGATAGGTATCAAGTCTGGTGTTTTCTGTAATGGCCTTACTGATCTGTTTTACCTGTCATAGACGCTTGCTAAAAAAACTTTAATAAGCAAGCCTTCCTTCATGTCCTGGCCTCAGCTTGGATCTTCTTTTTTGATATTTTCAGTGGTATTGTTAACAAACACACCCCCATAAAGAAAATGAGAATTAAAAACAGGTTCAGCCCCTGGTTCAACCGTGATTTTGCAGAGTTACTCAACCTCAAGAGTTGCATTTGACGAATGGCTCCGCACACGCATACCCAGGCTGACTGGCAATCGTTCAGGCAAATGAGAAATAAGTGCACTCAGGCTATCCGGAAGGCCAAAGTTAGTTACTTAAAGGAGCAGTTCTCTCTCTGTGGGTCTAACCCCAAGAAGTTATAGAAAATGGATTAAAGACTTAGAGAATAAACCCTCCTCACAGCTGCCCATGTCCCTTAAAGTTGATGATGTGGTTGTTACTGACAAGAAACACATGGCTGTGCTCTTTAATCACCACTTCATTAATTCAGGATTCATATTTGACTCAGCCATGCATCCTTGCCCGTCCAACATTTCCTCATCTCCTACCCCTTCTAATGGGACTATCCCAGATGGTTCTCCCTCTTTTTCCCCTGCCCACTACAAAGTTTCTCCCTGCAGGCAGTCAGTGAGTCTGAGGTGGTAAAGGAGCTCCTTAAACTTGACCCCCAAAAAACATCTGGGTCAGATGGTTTAGACCCTTTCTTCCTTAGGCTTGGCGATGATAGGGGCAGCAACCTTGTCTCCAACCTTTTTAACCTCTCTCTCCTTTCTGGGGAGGTTCCCATTGCTTGGAAGGCAGCCGTTGTGCGTCCTTTATTTAAGGGGGAGATCAAGCTGATCCTAACTGTTAGGTCTATTTCTATTTTTCCCGTTTATCAAAAGTGTTGGAAAAACTTCTCAATAATCATCTGACTGGCTTTAGCTGAAGTTGATTTAGTGGAGTGTGAATTTTTTGGTCGATTTTCCAACCTTTTGCTCATGCCAACTTAGGTACACTTACTGGGTAATACAAATAACTTTTGTGGGCATTAGAAGTATGAATTTAGGTGACATTTCAGAGGAGAGATCACGTGTGACTTCTTTGTACATCACTCAACCGGATGCCCCCAAATTAAAATCTTAACTGGCGGATTTCAAACTAATTTTGTGAGGCGCGGCTGGTAACTCTGTAGAACTTGAGGTAAACCAGAATTGGAGGATTCTCCATCATTGTTTAAATCTCCAGTTTGGTAACATTTTGGCTTCAGTCGAATTACAACTACAATGGACAAAGAGTTGTGGATTAAAAAGTTTGTATTATGTTCTCCACTGCTAAACGAGAATAGCCTATGCAGAGTGGCGCGTGTAGATTGTTGTTTTTCAGACAATCACAAATAATCAAAGCACCACTATAGAGCCTCCTTGTGTGACAAAGCAAGTTAGGAGGTTATAGAATTAAAAGGATGGAATTAAAGTTAAACGAGAGGTACAGTGCTTTCGGAAAGTATTCAGAGCCCTTGACATTTTCAACATTTTGTTACGTTGCAGGTTGCATGTTACTTTGCAGCCTTATTCTAAAATGTATTAAATTGTTTTCCCCCCTCATCAATCGACACACAATACCTCATAAAAATTATAAGTATTCAGACCCTTGACTCAGTACTTTGTTGAAGCACCTTTGGCAGCGAATACAGTCTCGAGTCTTTGATATGACGCTATAAGCTTGGCACGCCTGTATTTGGGGAGTTTCTCCCATTCTTCTCTGCAGATCCTCTCAATCTCTTGTCAGATTGGATGGGGAGCGTTGCTGCACATCTATTTTCAGGTCTCTCCAGAGATGTTCGATTGGGTTCAAGCTAGGCTCTGGCTGGGCTACTCAAGGACATTCAGAGACTTGTCCCAAAGCCACTCCTGCGTTGTCTTTTTTGTGTGCTTAGGGTATTTGTCCTGATTGAAGGTGAACCTTCCCCCCAGTCTGAGGTCTTGAGCGCTCTGGAGCAGGTTTCCATCAAGGATCTCTCTTTGCTCTGTTCATTTTTACCTTTCCAGTCCTAGTCCCAGTCCCTGCCTCTGAAAAACATCCCCACAGCATGATGCTGCCACCACTATGCTTCACCGTAGGAATGGTACCAGGTTTCCTCAGGCCAAAGAGTTCAATCTTGGTTTCATCAGACCAGAATATTTTTTCTCGTGGTCTGAGAGTCTTTAGGTGCCTTTTGGCAAACTCCAAGTGGGCTGTACTGTGCCTTTTTATTGAGGAGTGGCATCCGTCTGGCCACTCTACCATAAAGGCCTGATTTGGTCAAGTGCTGCAGAGATGGTTGTCCTTATGGAAGGTTCTCCCATCTCCACAGAGGAACTCTGGAGCTCTGTCAGAGTGACCATCAGGTTCTTGGTCACCTTCCTGACCAAGGCCTTTCTCCCCCATTGCTCAGTTCCTAGAGCTGGCCACCTGGTAAAAGAGTCTTGATGGTTCCGAAATGTTTCCATTTAAGAATGGAGGCCACTGTGTTCTTGGGTACCTTTAATGCTGCAGACATTTTTTGGTACCCTTCCCCAGATCTATAATTCCTTTTGACCTCATTGCTTGATTTTTGTTCTGACATACACTGTCAAATGTGGGACCCTTATATAGACAGGTGCGTGCGTTTCCAAATCATGTTCAACCAATTGAATTTACCACAGGTGGACTCCAATAAAGTTGTAGAAACATTTCAAGGATGATCAATGGAAACAGGATGCACATGAGCTTAATTTCAAGTCTCATAGCAAAGGGTCTGAATACTTATGTTAATAGTCCTCAATTGGCAGCTTCATTGAATAGTACCCGTAAGTCACCAGACTCAACGTCAACCGTGAAGAGGTGACTCCTTGATGCTGGCCTTGTACGAAATTCCCCAAAATCCAGCAAACTGTTCCTGTATAGCTTTTCCTGGGACTCCAAGAGCTAAGATGTGTTTTTTAAGGAGGGAAGCCAGAGCAGCACAGGTGGTGCTTAAGTTAGAAGCTTATTATGCATAACCCATTATTCATTAGCTAAATATAAGGCCAATTGAATGTATTACCTGGAAGAGGAAGGTTAGGACATCTATGCAGTGGGGCAAAAAAAGTATTTAGTCAGCCACCAATTGTGCAAGTTCTCCCACTTAGAAAGATCAGAGAGGCCTGTAATTTTCATCATAGGTACACTTCAACTATGACAGACAAAATGAGAAAGAAAATCCAGAAAATCATATTGTAGGATTTTTAATGAATTTATTTGCAAATTATGGTGGATTTTTGTTGTTGTTACTCTTCAAATGACTGCTTGACTGCTCGATCCACACAGCAGACATTGTGGGCTAGGTTAGGAATGCTATGTTGCACGTGTAGCGCAAAATTTTACTTGGCGTCATTACATCATGTACCTACGTTATCTAGGTATGTGCGATAGCTTTGACATCGGTTTTTAACATCAGCGTTAAACTAGACTTCTGGCCGATACCGATGTTGCCATTTTTTAAACTAATATCGGCCGATTCCGATATGTTCACCGATATATCGTGCATACCTACTTAAAACCAGGTAATGTAGATGGCCCTTTTCTACCGATGAGATGCAGAAACGCTCATATTTGTGTTTATTGAGGAAATTCCTGATTTTTATGACAGATTTACATGTCAATAACATATTAATGATATACATTTACAGTGAAAGAGCAGCCACTGCAAGTAGTTGCAAAGTTGCTAATTAGTTAAAATGCTTAAGTTGTCCCTGACATGTTTCGAAAACGCAAACTCAAATCAAATCAAATTTGATTTGTCACATACACATGGTTAGCAGATGTTTTATTTATTTTATTTTTATTTTACCTTTATTTAACCAGGCAAGTCAGTTAAGAACATATTCTTATTTTCAATGACGGCCTGGGAACAATGGGTTAATTGCCTGTTCAGGGGCAGAACGACAGATTTGTACCTTGTCAGCTCGGGGGTTTGAACTCGCAACCTTCCGGTTACTAGTCCAACACTCTAACCACTAGGGTACGCTGCCGCCCCATGTTAGTGCGAGTGTAGCGAAATGCTTGTGTTTCTAGTTTCCGACAATGCAGTAATAGCCAACAAGTAATCTAACTAACAATTCCAAAACTACTACCTTATAGACACAAGTGTAAGGGGATAAATAATATGTACATAAAGATATATGAATGAGTGATGGTACAGAGCGGCATAGGCAAGATACAGTAGATGGTATTGAGTGCAGTATATACATATGAGATGAGTATGTAAACAAAGTGGCATAGTTAGTGGCTAGTGATACATGTATTACATAAGGATGCAGTAGATGATATAGGATACAGTATATACGTATACATATGAGATGAATAATGTAGTTTATGAAAACATTATATTAGGTAGCATTGTTTTAAAGTGGCTAGTGATATATTTTACATCATTTCCCATCAATTCCCATTATTAAAGTGGCTGGAGTTGAGTCAGTGTGCTGGCAGCAGCCACTCAATGTTAGTGGTGGCTGTTTAACAGTCTGATGGCCTTGAGATAGAAGCTGTTTTTCAGTCTCTCGGTCCCAGCTTTGATGCACCAAACTTTGGGTTGTTAGATGCTACCGTTAGGCCTATACGCCTACCCATCCTCCCCAACTACCCAACCTCCTTTCGTTTATCTCTTAAGTAACCAACCATTCGGTGACTGTATTACTGCCACACCGGCGGTCACGAGTCATGAAGGCTGTCAAATTCCACATGACTGTTTAGTCACTCTAATTAGGCTTCTACAAGCTCTGATGCTGCTGATGGTCCTTTAGTAGCCTACCAAACTTAGCTCTGTAGCTCAGTTGGTAGAGCATGGCGCTTGTAACGCCAGGGTAGTGGGTTCGATCCCCGGGACCACCCATACGTAGAATGTATGCACACATGACTGTAAGTCGCTTTGGATAAAAGCGTCTGCTAAATGGCATATATTATTATTATTATTATAAACTTGCTAACTGCCTGGTACTCAGCACTCTATTGTCCCTCTAATCACTCTGACATTTCTATAGGCTATGCAATTGCGTGAGAACAGAGGGATGGCCACTAATAAAAATACGAGGATCCCATCAGCTTTGTATAGGCTAGGCCTACTATTTTTATTTCTCAACTTTCCTAATATTAAGCACATTGCTTATATTTACAACAGGAGTATAGCCTACCTGGCTTGCATAAAAATAAACCACGAGGAAAAGCGTCCTCCATTCGCTATTTAAGTGCACATGTATTTTTTTCCGCTGCCCTGTTTCGATACAGATGCGTGATAATGGTCCATTCTAAATCAGAACAAATGTCACACATATATTATTTCGTATATGTAAAGATGAGATTAAGTCAAGAATAGTATGATGGGAGACTATTAGCCTATCACTTGTGAATTATATATTATCACTTGTGAATGATGCCCAGCATAAGAAACAATGTCTTTTTTTGCAACTTTTTTGAATGGTAGTCGCACACTTCATGTAGCCTAGCTCATAGTTTTAATAAGGTTTGTAATCACAAATAAAGTGGCCAAATAACTTGTTAAAATTAAACACATTTGGGGAAGATCCTTTTCAGCATAAAAATGGGACATTTACATTACATTTACATTTAAGTCATTTAGCAGACGCTCTTATCCAGAGCGACTTACAAATTGGTGCATTCACCTTATGACATCCAGTGGAACAGCCACTTTACAATAGTGCATCTATTTCAGGTGTCTCCGGAAGGTGGTGATTGACTCCGCTGTCCTGGCGTCGTGAGGGAGTTTGTTCCACCATTGGGGAGCCAGAGCAGCGAACAGTTTTGACTGGGCTGAGCGGGAACTGTACTTCCTCAGTGGTAGGGAGGCGAGCAGGCCAGAGGTGGATGAACGCAGTGCCCTTATTTGGGTGTAGGGCCTGATCAGAGCCTGGAGGTACTGAGGTGCCGTTCCCCTCACAGCTCCGTAGGCAAGCACCATGGTCTTGTAGCGGATGCGAGCTTCAACTGGAAGCCAGTGGAGAGAGCGGAGGAGCGGGGTGACGTGAGAGAACTTGGGAAGGTTGAACACTAGACGGGCTGCGGCGTTCTGGATGAGTTGTAGGGGTTTAATGGCACAGGCAGGGAGCCCAGCCAACAGCGAGTTGCAGTAATCCAGACTGGAGATGACAAGTGCCTGGATTAGGACCTGCGCCGCTTCCTGTGTGAGGCAGGGTCGTACTCTGCGGATGTTGTAGAGCATGAACCTACAGGAACGGGCCACCGCCTTGATGTTAGTTGAGAACGACAGGGTGTTGTCCAGGATCACGCCAAGGTTCTTAGCGCTCTGGGAGGAGGACACAATGGAGTTGTCAACCGTGATGGCGAGATCATGGAACGGGCAGTCCTTTCCCGGGAGGAAGAGTAGCTCCGTCTTGCCGAAGTTCAGCTTGAGGTGGTGATCCGTCATCCACACTGATATGTCTGCCAGACATGCAGAGATGCGATTCGCCACCTGGTCATCAGAAGGGGGAAAGGAGAAGATTAATTGTGTGTCGTCTGCATAGCAATGATAGGAGAGACCATGTGAGGTTATGACAGAGCCAAGTGACTTGATGTATAGCGAGAATAGGAGAGGGCCTAGAACAGAGCCCTGGGGGACACCAGTGGTGAGAGCGCGTGGTGAGGAGACAGATTCTCGCCACACCACCTGGTAGGAGCGACCTGTCAGGTAGGACGCAATCCAAGCGTGGGCCGCGCCGGAGATGCCCAACTCGGAGAGGGTGGAGAGGAGGATCTGATGGTTCACAGTATCGAAGGCAGCCGATAGGTCTAGAAGGATGAGAGCAGAGGAGAGAGAGTTAGCTTTAGCGGTGCGGAGCGCCTCCGTGATACAGAGAAGAGCAGTCTCAGTTGAATGACTAGTCTTGAAACCTGACTGATTTGGATCAAGAAGGTCATTCTGAGAGAGATAGCGGGAGAGCTGACCAAGGACGGCACGTTCAAGAGTTTTGGAGAGAAAAGAAAGAAGGGATACTGGTCTGTAGTTGTTGACATCGGAGGGATCGAGTGTAGGTTTTTTCAGAAGGGGTGCAACTCTCGCTCTCTTGAAGACGGAAGGGACGTAGCCAGCGGTCAGGGATAAGTTGATGAGCGAGGTGAGGTAAGGGAGAAGGTCTCCGGAAATGGTTTGGAGAAGAGAGGAGGGGATAGGGTCGAGCGGGCAGGTTGTTGGGCGGCCGGCCGTCACAAGACGCGAGATTTCATCTGGAGAGAGAGGGGAGAAAGAGGTCAGAGCACAGGGTAGGGCAGTGTGAGCAGAACCAGCGGTGTCGTTTGACTTAGCAAACGAGGATCGGATGTCGTCGACCTTCTTTTCAAAATGGTTGACGAAGTCATCTGCAGAGAGGGAGGAGGGGGGATTCAGGAGGGAGGAGAAGGTGGCAAAGAGCTTCCTAGGGTTAGAGGCAGATGCTTGGAATTTAGAGTGGTAGAAAGTGGCTTTAGCAGCAGAGACAGAGGAGGAAAATGTAGAGAGGAGGGAGTGAAAGGATGCCAGGTCCGCAGGGAGGCGAGTTTTCCTCCATTTCCGCTCGGCTGCCCGGAGCCCTGTTCTGTGAGCTCGCAATGAGTCGTCAAGCCACGGAGCGAGAGGGGAGGACCGAGCCGGCCTGGAAGATAGGGGACATAGAGAGTCAAAGGATGCAGAAAGGGAGGAGAGGAGGGTTGAGGAGGCAGAATCAGGAGATAGGTTGGAGAAGGTTTGAGCAGAGGGAAGAGATGATAGGATGGAAGAGGAGAGAGTAGCGGGGGAGAGAGAGCGAAGGTTGGGACGGCGCGATACCATCCGAGTAGGGGCAGTGTGGGAAGTGTTGGATGAGAGCGAGAGGGAAAAGGATACAAGGTAGTGGTCGGAGACTTGGAGGGGAGTTGCAATGAGGTTAGTGGAAAAACAGCATCTAGTAAAGATGAGGTCGAGCGTATTTCCTGCCTTGTGAGTAGGGGGGGAAGGTGAGAGGGTGAGGTCAAAAGAGGAGAGGAGTGGAAAGAAGGAGGCAGAGAGGAATGAGTCAAAGGTAGACGTGGGGAGGTTAAAGTCGCCCAGAACTGTGAGAGGTGAGCCGTCCTCAGGAAAGGAGCTTATCAAGGCATCAAGCTCATTGATGAACTCTCCGAGGGGACCTGGAGGGCGATAAATGATAAGGATGTTAAGCTTGAAAGGGCTGGTAACTGTGACAGCATGAAATTCAAAGGAGGCGATAGACAGATGGGTAAGGGGAGAAAGAGAGAATGACCACTTGGGAGAGATAAGGATCCCGATGCCACCACCCCGCTGACCAGAAGCTCTCGGGGTGTGCGAGAACACGTGGGCGGACGAAGAGAGAGCAGTAGGAGTAGCAGTGTTATCTGTGGTGATCCATGTTTCTGTCAGTGCCAAGAAGTCGAGGGACTGGAGGGAGGCATAGGCTGAGATGAACTCTGCCTTGTTGGCTGCAGATCGGCAGTTCCAGAGGCTACCGGAGACCTGGATCTCCACGTGGGTCGTGCGCGCTGGGACCACCAGATTAGGGTGGCAGCGGCCACGCGGTGTGGAGCGTTTGTATGGTCTGTGCAGAGAGGAGAGAACAGGGATAGACCGACACATAGTTGACAGGCTACAGAAGAGGCTACGCTAATGCAAGGAGATTGGAATGACAAGTGGACTACACGTCTCGAATGTTCAGAAAGTTAAGCTTACGTAGCAAGAATCTTATTGACTAAAATGATTCAAATGATACAGTACTGCTGAAGTAGGCTAGCTGGCAGTTGCTGCGTTGTTGACTTTGTAGGCTAGCTGGCAGTGGCTGCGTTGATGACACTACACTAATCAAGTCGTTCCGTTGAGTGTAATAGTTTCTACAGTGCTGCTATTCGGGGGCTAGCTGGCAGTGTTGATTACGTTACGTTGCGTTAAAAGAACGACAATAGCTGGCTAGCTAACCTAGAAAATCGCTCTAGACTACACAATTATCTTTGATACACAGACGGCTATGTAGCTAGCTATGTAGCTAGCTACGATCAAACAAATCAAACAGTTGTGCTGTAATGAAATGAAATGAAAAATGTGATACTACCTGTGGAGCGAAGCGGAATGCGACCGGGTTGTTGTGTGCGGAAGTTCTATTCAGTAGACGTTGGCTAGCTGTTGGCTAGCTAGCAGTGTCTCCTACGTTAAGGACGACAAATAGCTGGCTAGCTAACCTCGGTAAATTAAGATAATCACTCTAAGACTACACGCTCTAAACTACACAATTATCTTGGATACGAAGACAGCAAAGACAACTATGTAGCTAGCTAACACTACACTAATCAAGTCGTTCAGTTGAGTGTAATAGTTTACACTCTTTTATTTATAATAAAAGCATTACATGCATAATCACATTTGCGGTCAGTTTTGATAATGGTGTATTCCCGCGAATGGAACATTTGTGCTTATAGCGTACTACCATGTGCATATTGCTGCGCTTATAATGTGAAGAAATATTCTAATAGTTTATCAACATTTTAAAGTAAACATTCTGATCTGTTGCGTCAGCAACATTGCATACAACTGTTTTTTAGATGCTGGTGGTTATATTTATTTGGGATCTATCGCATCCCACAACTGTCCCAGACTATGTTTGGAATATTTATTACTCCCGCAGATTAGAATTAGGTCGACCTTTGTACGATGGGGGATAGTAGGCTAGGCTAGTGCACTAGGCTAGTGCATTTGCTGTTCGTTAGGCCTGCTCATCTTGGCTGACAACGTAAATATAGACATTTCTTCCAATATCTTCAATATGCATCTCGGGAATTGGATAAGGACGTGTGCAGTTGCTTCCCTGATGTGTCCATCTTCACTTGTAGCCTGTGAGAAAGACCCGATCGCGTGACTGAGTGCCATCTGATTGCGCAGCACACTCAGGGAGAAGGGCACAAAGCAGCACTCCGGGCCACAAAAGGCACAGATTTATTTTGGTTGCATTACTGCCACAAAGAGGATGCTGCCGTGAAATTCGAGGCATTATAAAGGGCTTGTCAAATTGTGAATGAGAGACTATTGGAGTGTGTACAGACTGCGCAAAAAAACTAAGCAGAACTCATGCCTTTCAAGTGACTTTAAAAAAATCATCAGTCGCATCATGCAACCTTACAATGTATTAAAAATCAAAACATATAGCCCAACATTTGTATCACAACTAAAGTTAATAACTCTAAATTAAGCATATAGGAGTATCTATTTCTTTGTTAACCACTCAACACAGAATAGCCGCCCGCATGTGCGCACTCCCTCATCGTTTGAAGAAAATATTTATATTTTATTCAGCTTTGTTCAATTGTATTCTTCATACTATAAAATAATGGCAAAGAATTATAAACAAATCTTGTCTGCTAAATTAATTAGCATAGCCCACAGCCATGTGGCTTAGCCACATCAGGTCCTAACATAAGGACAACTCAGAGTATGCTATCCTTTTCTTCTGAAGTAGACATTTTCTTCATATCATGCATCTTTAGACCTGTCTAAAATAATGGATTTATTGTGAAGGTATAGGCTATATTACATGGATTTATTAGACTTTTTCAAATGGCTTGTAGGCCAGGAGATGCTAAATTTGTTTTATGTTAATTAATGGTCAATTACCGTGAGACCGACCAGTTACAGGCTTGACAATCACCGGCTGACAAATTTTCGTGACCGCCACAGCCCTAGTAGTGATGAGGTTCATAATGACCTTAGATGGCCACCCTGTCATGTTAGCACAATGGGCTTCCTCATCTATGAAAATCACTCACCAGCCACCACACCAAGCCCTCAGCATCACCACAATCATCCACAAGCACTAACCCTCTCTGCACCTTTGTAAATTTAACAAATGCCCTCTTCTCCACTCTGTGCTGGTGCTGTTTTTGTCCCAATGCCCCTTTCCCACTTAATATGCTGTGTCCCTTTGGCGACACATGATAAAAGAAAGGAAACAACTTTTATTAGTGCATTAGTTGCCTGCTTGTTTTGAAATAGTTTATCTCTGTGCTTCCAATTTCAGAGGGAAGAAAGATCTCAAAGACCAGACTACCTGCTGAACTTTGCCAACAAGACAAACACGTTGGACCATGTTGACCATCCTGGCTGCCGGGTCTGTCTTCTTCCCAGGCCTGTTCGTGCTCTCCAAGCAATGCCTCAAGCACATCCCTGCACTGAGGTGGAGCGAAGGGGATGCGGTCATAGTGTCAGCCAGGTGAGAGATGTGGGGATCATATACAGTACCGGTTAAAAGTTTAGACACACCTACTCATTCAAGGGTTTTTCTTTATTTTTACTATTTTCTACATTGTAGAATAATAGCGTAGATATCAAAACCATGAAATAACACATTTAAGTAACAAAAACGGTTAACCAAATCAAAATATATTTAAAATTCTTCAAAGTAGCTGGTGAAGTGTGCCCTGAATTCTAAAAAATCGCCAACAGTGTCACCAGCAAAGGACAACCACACCATCACACCTCCTCCTCCATGCTTCACGGTGGGAACCACATATGCGGAGATCATCGATTCACCTACTCTGCGTCTCACAAAGAAAAAAAATCGAATTTGGACTCAACAGACCAGAGGACAGATTTCCATCGTTCTAATGTCCATTGCTTGGCCAAAGCAAGTCTCCTCTTCTTATTGGTTTCCTTTAGTAGTGGTTTTGTTGCAGCAATTCGACCAGTCTCTTCTGAACAGTTGATGTTGAGATGTGTCTGTTACTTGAACTCCGTGAAGCATTTATTTGGTCTGCAATCTGAGGGGCAGTTAACGCTAATGAATTTATCCTCTGCCGCAGAGGTAATTCTGGGTCTTCCTTTCCTGTGGTGGTCCTCATGAGAGCCAGTTTCATCATAGTGCTTGATGTTTTTTGTGACTGCATTTGAAGAAACTTGAAAGTTCTTGAAATTTTCTGCATTGACTGACCTTCGTGTCTTTCAATAATGATGGACTTGTCGTTTCTGTTTGCTTATTTGAGCTGTTCTTGCCATAATATGGACTTTGTCTTTTACCAAATAGGGCTATCTTTTGTATACCACCCCTACCTTATCACAACACAACTGATTGGCTCGAATGCATTAAGAAGGAAAGAAATTCCACAAATGAACTTTTAACAAGGCACACCTGCTAATTGAAATGCATTCCAGGTGACTACCTCATGAAGCTGGTTGAGAGAATGCCAAGCGTGTGCAAAGCTGTTATCAATGCAGAAGGTGCTTCCTTTTGAAGAATCTCAAATATGAAATACATTTTGATTTGTTCAACACTTTTTTGGTTACTACATGATTCCATAGAAAATAGTAAAAATAAAGAATTACTCCTTGAATGAGTACGTGTGTCCAAACCTTTGACTGGTACTATGTACAGTTGAGTCGGACATTTACCTACACCTTAGCCAAATACATTTACACTCAGTTTTTCACAATTCCTGACATTTAATCCTACTAAAAATTCCCTGTCTAAGGTCAGTTAGGATCACCACTTTATTTTAAGAGTGTGAAACATAAGAATAACAGTAGAGGGAATGATTTATCTAAGCTTTTATTTCTTTCATCACATTCCCAATGGGTCAGAAGTTTACATACACTCAATTAGTATTTGGTGGCATTGCCTTTAAATTGTTTAACTTGGGTCAAGCGTTTCGGGGAGCCTTCCACAAGCTTCCCACAATAAGTTGGGTGAATTTTGGCCCATTCCTCCTGACAGAGCTGGTGTAACTGAGTCAGGTTTATCGGCCTCCTTGCTTGCACATGCTTTTTCAGTTCTGCCCACAAATTGTCTATGGGATTGAGGTCAGGGCTTTGTGATAATACCTTGACTTTGTTGTTCTTCAGCCATTTGACACAACTTTGGAACTATGTTTGGTGTCATTGTCCATTTGGAAGACCCATTTGCGACCAAGCTTTAACTTCCTGACTGATGTCTTGAGATGTTGCTTCAATATATCCATGTAATTTTCCGCCCTCATGAAGCCATCTATTTTGTGAAGTGCACCAGTCCCTCCTGCAGAAAAGCACCCCACAACATGATGCTGCCACCCCCGTGCTTCACATTTGAGATTGTGTTCTTCGGCTTGCAAGCCTCCCCCTTTTTCCTCCAAACATAACGATGGTCATTATGGCCAAACAGTTCTTTTTTTGTTTCATCAGACCAGAGGACATTTCTTCTTAAAGTACGATCTTTGTCCCCATGTGCAGTTGCAAACCGTAGTCTGGCTTTTTTATGGCGGTTTTGGAGCAGTGGCTTCTTCCTTGCTGAGCAGCCTTTCAGGTTAGGTTGATATATGACTCGTTTTACTGTGGATATAGATAATTTTGTACCGGTTTCCTCCAGCATCTTCACAAGGTCCTTTGCTGTTGTGTGGGACTGATTTGCAATTTTTACACCAAAGTACGTTCATCTCTAGGATTCAGAAGGCGTCTCCTTCCTGAGCGGTATGACTGCTGTGTGGTCCAATGGTGTTTATACTTGTGTACTATTGTTTGTACAGATGAATATGTTTCCTTCAGGTGTTTGGAAATTGCTCCCAAGGATGTACAATACTTGTGGGGTGGGGTCTACAATGTCTTGGCTGATTTTTTGTTGTTGTTTTTGCCATGATGTCAAGCAGAGGTACTGAGTTTGAAGGTAGGCCTGGAAATACATCCACAGGTAAACCTCCAATTGACACACATGATGTCAATTAGCCTATCAGAAGATTCTAAAGCCATTACGTATTTTTCTGAAATTTCCCAATCAGTTTAAAGGCACAGTCAACTTAGTGTATGTAAACTTCTGACCCACTGGAATTGTGATACAGTGAATTATATAAGTGAAATAATCTGTCTGTAAACAATTGTTGGAAAAATGACTTGTGTCATGCACAACGAAGATGTCTTAACCGACTTGCCAAAACTATAGTTTGTTAACAAGAAATTTGTGGAGTGGTTGAAAAACTAGTTTTAATGACGCCAACATAAGTGTATGTAAACTTCTGACTTCAACTGTATATATGCATGCTCTTCCTTGGTTCATCTTTCCTCAATTATTTCCGTTCTCTCTCTTTGCTTTCTCAAAACGCATTGGAGAAGAAGGTCTGAGGAGATTGACCTTGGACTTTCTTTTTCAATATACATTTGAGAAGGAAGCGAGGAGATAGGATGTGAGGAATCGCTGAAAGACTAATTGAGATGGAGCCATTGGTTACCACTCAAAATAAATCAACACTAATTCTGTTTTATGATGACTTTTGGTTAATTCTGATAATGACGAAGGATGACATTTTAGTAAAAATTGGATTTCACAATATTGTATGTTTTACCAGACATTTAGCAATTGTAGTCTGATGTTATAAACTATGTTAATGTTTAATTTCTCCTGCGGGCCTTTCTCAGGTTGGTGTCCTCTGTTCAGGCGATCATGGCCTCCTCTGCTGGTTACATCATTGCCTCCTCCTGTGATGACATCATTGAGGATCAGTAAGTGTAGAAATTCACCTCGTCCTTCTGACAAATGTTGTTACAGTAAGGCTCAGTCAGTAAAATTTGTAAAACAGACCAGGGGCATGTTTGAGGCACTAAAATGGAAGAAAACAGACAAAGTTGTTCAATAAGAAATTCCTACTTTTGTTTTCCGTTGTAAAACATTTTCAGTTTCTTGTCCTAATGAACACGCCCCAGAAAGAGACAGAAGATATCCGACTCATAACCCCCCCACCCCCCCTTTTTAGGCTCATTCAGCCTTGAGCGATATTTTACATCAGGCCATACTATAAATATTTTAAGTGAATTGTTAACTTCAGAATCATAATTTGTCAGTGTTTTTTTGTGCCTTGGGGTTGTCCCGATACTTGATTTGTCATGGCAAAAAAAGAAGACACAAAGCAGACTCCTTTAAAAAGCTGCAGTATGTAGCCCTAAAATGTTGTGTGATAAATATTGGGAAATAAACAATTGCGAATAAATAAAAAAATCCTCTTTACAATGAAAAAGTAAGGTGACCCCTGAAAGCCAGATGGAAATCAAATCAAATTTTATGTGCCCAATACAACAGGTTTAGGTAGACCTTACAGTGAAAGCTTACCTACAAGCCCTTTTAACCAACAATGCAGGTTTAAGAAAACTAAGTGTTAAGTAAAAAATAGATAAGTAAAAAATAAAAGTAACAAGTAATTAAAGAGCAGCAGTAAAATAACAATAGTGAGGCTATATACAGGGGGTACCGGTCCAGAGTCAATGTACGGGGCACCGGTTATTTGAGGTAATATGTACATGTAGGTAGAGTTAAAGTCACTATGCATAGATAATAAACAGAGTAGCAGCAGCGTAAAAGAGGGGGGTGCAATACAAATAGTCTGGGTAGCCATTTGATTAGCTGTTGAGGAGTCTTATTGCTTGGAGGTAGAATCTGTTAAGAAGCCTTTTGGACCTAGACCATACCAGGCATCGTTGCAACCATGCTCTCGATGGTGCAGATGTAGAACATTTTGAGGACCTATGCCAAATCTTTTCAGTCTCCTGAGGGGGAATAGACTTTGTTGTGCCCTTTTGTGTAAATGAAACATGCATTCAGTCCTTATATTACTAATACATAGGCTATGCTGCAGCAAATGTAGTCTCACTTTTCACAAGAAAAAAAGTTACCATGATGAGATGAAAGGCCTACATGCATTGTGAACTGCACTCTATACTGAAATGCGCTGTCTGGACACCTATTGGTAGATGGGTAAACATTGCAGACATTGACTATCTCTTTGAGCATGGTTGCAGTTATTAATTAAACTTTGGATGGTGTATCAATACACTGTCAATACAAAGATACAGACGCCCTTCCTAACTGCGTTGCCGAAGAGGAACGAAACCACTCAGGGATTTCACCATGAGGCCAATGGTGATTTTATTTTAAATTAATTAATTTTTATTATTATATATATTTTTTAAATGTAAGTTTAATGGCTGTGCTAAGAGATCACTGAGGATAGATGAACAACATTGTACAGTGAACAAAAATATGAACGCAGCATCTAAAGTGTTGGTCCCATGATTAATGAGCTGAAATTAAATATCCCAGAAATATTCCATACGCACAAAAAGCTTATTTCTCTCAAATGTGCACACATTTGTTTTACATCCCTGTTAGTGAGCATTTCTCCTTTGTTAAGATATGCCACAGGACAAGTGTGGCATATCAAGAAGCTGATTAAACAACTTGACACAGGTACATCTTGTGCATGGGACAATAAAAGGCCACTCTAAAATGTACAGTCTTGTCACACAACACAATACCACAGATGTCTCAAGTTTTGAGAGAGTATGCAATTGGCATGCTGACTGTAGGAATGTCCACCAGAGCTGTTGCCAGAGAATTGAATGTTAATTTCTCTACCATAAGCCACCTCCAACATCATTTAAAAAAATGTGGAAGTACGTCCAACCGGCCTCACAACCGAAGACCATGTGTATTGTGTTATGTGGGCGAGCGGTTTGCTGATGTCACCGTTGTGAACAGAGTTCCCCATGGTGGCGGTGGGGTTATGGTGTTGGAAGACGAACAACGAACACAATTGCATTTTATCGATGGCAATTTGAGGCTCATTTCTTTTAAAGTGTCTGTGACCAACAGATGCATATCTGTAGTTCCAGTCATGTGAAATCCATAGATTAGGACCTAATTAATTAATTAAAATTAATTCCTTAATTCATTTAAATTCATTCCTTAATTCATTTAAATTCATTCCTCATATGAACTTTAACTGAGTAAAGTCATTAAAATTGTTGCACGATGCGTTTTTGATATTTTTGTAAATTATAGTTACTCCACAGTACTAACATACATGACTGAGTGAAAAGAATGAAGCCTGTACAGAAGACAAATATTCCTAAACATGCATCCTGTTTGCAATAAGGCACTAAAGTAATACTGCAAAAAATGTGATAAGAAAGGAACTTTTTATCCTGAATACAAAAGTGGTATAATTTGGGCAAACACAACGTACCACTCTTCATATTATCAAGCATGGTGGTGGCTACATCATGTTATGGGTATGTTTTTTATGATAAAAATAAACAGAATATGCAAAATCCTTGAGGAACCTGGTTGTCTGCTTTCCAACAAACACTGGGAGACTAATTCATATTTTAGTAGGTCAATAACCTAAAACACAAGGCCAAATATATATATACTGCATTTTCTTACCAAGACAACAATGTTCCTGAGATGCGTAGTTACTGTTTTGACTTAAATTGCCTTGAAAATCTATGGCAAGTCTTGAAAATGGCTGCCTAGCAATGATCAACAACCAATTTAACAGAGCTTAAATCATTTTTTAAAAGAATAATGGGCAAATACGGTACAAAGCAGGTGTGCAAAGCTCTTAGACTTACCCAAAAAGACTCACAGCTGTAATCGCTGCCAAAGGTGATTGTAACATGTTGAATACTTATCTAATCAAGATATATTAGTGTTTTATTTTCCATTTAGATTATTTTTTACATTGACAGAGTATTTTGTTTAGATCGTTAAAAAAATGACAATTAAATCCAACAAAAAATGGATAGTCAAGGGATGTGAATTCCTTCTGAAGACGCTGTAGATTTTGTCCCACGTCCAAAATTGCATTCATGTCTGTCCCGTTAACCCGTTGGAATTCAGTTAATCCGAACAATATGCTGTTTAGAGAATCAAAAAACGTAGGATCATATGAATTTGGAGTATACACATTAAAAAAGGCGATTTTCTTTCCATTATGGATATTTAAGTGATTCTGCCTTCCTGGTCTTTGCCTTTACCCAATATGGTGATTGAGTTTCTTTTGTAACATTGATTACACCTTTTGTTTTGTTTGGGGCTGAAGAAAAATAAGCCAGTTTGTACAAATGGTTCTGCATTCTCTGTGCGTACTTTTGGAGCAGGTGTGTTTTTTGGAGCATTGTTTTATCAATATCGTTTCTTGCTAGGATATTGAGACAGATGGAATGTTTGATAGGACAATTTAGGCCTTTCACATTCCAAGAGAGAATGGGTAGTGTTGCCATTATTTTTCAGAAAGGAATGTTAATGATATAATTGTTGTCTTTAGTGTTATTGAGCCCATGGATATGTAACAAAAAGCAGGACCCACACGGAAACCCTCCCATTGGTCCTTCCCCACCCAGAAAACCCTTGCTGTAAACCATACCACCACTCCCTAGTCTCCATCCCCAAACTATATACCTTTTTGTAAAACCTTTTCAAATACGAATGCATCAAATCCAAATATTGTAGCCTTGCTTATTGAATGCCCACTGTTCAACTAAGTTACCTTACCGTAACCCCTTTTTTCTACCTATTTTTCTTCTTCTTTGTATCAGGCATTGGCTCACCAGCGCCTACATCCTCTTTGCCGTGCCCTACTTTGTGTACGACATCTACGCCATGTTCATGTGCTACTGGTACAAGCTGCGCATCAAGGGCCATGAAGGGGACAGCGGCGCCAAACCCCTGGGTGCGGCCCTGACCAGCTACCTGCGGCGTGAATTCCTCATGGTACTCCACCACGTCGTCATGGTCACCGTGTGCTTCCCCGTCTCTGTGGTAACTGTCGCCCAATGACGACATTCAAATGCTGGGAGAATGACGTGTGAGCGAGTGAGTGTTTATTGGTAGTATCTTGTGTGTGTCATTATTAAAGATATTTGCTGGTATTTGGTAGTGTACACAGGCAAATCTTTGTGGCCGTGTGGTTTGAGTGTCCGTCTGGATATTGGGAAGTTGGCTGTTTGATCCACAGTCGAGTCCAACCAAAGACTCCAAAAACCGTCTTGATGCCTCTGCTTGGTACTGAGCATTAGGAATACAGATGGATTGGGGGTAAGGCCCTGTGACAGACTAGCCTCCTGTCTTGGGGGTGTACTTGTACATCAAGCTGCATCATGCTACAAAAACAGGATAAAGGCTCCTGCCCTATGGACAAGGCTTACTTTACACTGGTGAAAAGGTTTGTTGAAGGCTTATTCATGATGATAAAACATGACTTTCAATGAACTGTCTTCTTCCTCTTTCCCCCAGTTCTGGCGACAGGGCAAGGGGGATTACTTCCAAGGCGTCATGTTCTTGGCAGAAGTCAGCACTCCGTGGGTCTGTTTGGGAAAAATCCTCATCCAGGTACTTCAGTTTTTGAATTATTGTGTTCAAAGTACTTTTTGAATTGCACACATCTCTAGGTGTGCCACCCGTGTTTCAATTTCTCAGACTTTTAATTGGACTGTTGGTTCCTGGCATGTGGCTCATCACGTGTGTGTGTGTGGTGTATAACAGCACATCTGTAATATGATTATGTGACTGTCCCACTGGATGTCATAAGGTGAATGCACCAATTTGTAAGTCGCTCTGGATAAGAGCGTCTGCTAAATGACTTAAATGTAAATGTAAATGATTACCTTAATTACAGCAGTATACACTGAGTATACAACAAATGAACACCTGCTCTTTTCATGACATAAGCTGACCAGGTGAATCCAGGTGAAAGCTATGATCCTTTATTGATGTCACTTGTTAAATCCACTTCAATCAGTGTAGATGAAAGGGAGATAGGTTAAATAAGTATTTTTAAGGCTTGATAAAATAGTCAAAAGTATGAGTACGTGTGAGTTGCGATTTATAGCAGAAAAAAGTAGCTGTTTTAAAAGTATTTCTGCTGTTTTGTTTCATAGCTGCTAATTGCACAAATATATATGAATCCTATATCCCACCTCGTGCAGTGACACTGCCTGGCAAGGGAGCTGTGCGCATTGAGTGCTGGTAGATGAATCTTTGGAGGTGCAGGCATAGGTTGGCGCCGATAGACATGGCTGCAATGTTTCTAACTCGTAAGCAACTTTGCAGTTTTTTTTTTTTGTTATTTCTCACATTATTAGCCCAGAATGTTTTTTGTGTTATTACATACAGAAATTACTTTTGGATATCAGAGCGGAAAATATATAATACGACTTTCCTGAACCTTTTTTCGTACCCCCCAAGGATGAACTTATCCCAGTGGCTGCTCCAAGACACCGCCGTCAGAGAAGAGGTATTCGGAGTGAACTTTTAGTCCAACTCAGTAGGTGTGCACACCATCCACCGCCTTTGAGTGTATTGCTCACTAATGTTGTCCCAAGACAATAAATTAGACGAGCTCAGGGCAAGGATCTCCTTCCAGAGATACATCAGGGACTGTAACATACTTTGTTTCACGGAATCATATCTCTCCTGATATACTGTCCCCATCCGTACAGCCAGCTCTCCGGAAGAAGAAAGGTGGAGGTGTATGTTTCATGATTAACTACTCATGGTATGATTGTGGTAACGTATAGGAACTCAAGTAGTTTTGTTCTCCTGACTTAGAATACTGAATACCTCACAATTAAATGACGACCGCATTACATCCTGAGAGAATTATTTTCGGTCATTGTCACAGCCGTTTAAATTCCCCCTCAAGCCAATACCACGGCGGCTCTCAAGGAACTACACTGGACTTGTGCAAACTGAAAACCGCATATCCTGAGGCTGCATTTATTGTAGCCGGGGACTTTAACAAAGCAAATCTGAGTAAAAACCTACCGAAGTTCTCTTAACACATAGCCTGCAATACTCGCGCTTCAAAAACTCTCAAACCATTGTTACTCTCCCTTCCGGAATGGCCACAAGGCTGTCCCCCGCCCCAATTCGGCAAATCAGATCACAACTCCATTCTGCTCTTCCCTAACTATAGGCAGAAACTCAAACAGGAAGTGAATAGACCTAGTGTCTATTCAATGCTGGTCTGATCAATTGGAATCCATGCTTTAAGATTGTTTAGGTGATGCAGACTGCGATATGTTCCGGGTTGACATGGTGACTGAGTACATTAGGAAGTGTATAGGGGATGTTGTTCCCAACGTGAATATTAAAACCAAAAACTATGGATAGTTTGCAGCCTTTGCGCAAAACTGAAAGTGTGAGTCACTGCATTTAACCACGTCAAGGTGACTGGGAATATGGTTGAATACAAACAGTCCTGTTATGCCCTCTGTAAATCAATCAAACAGGCAAAATGACAGCACAGAGACAAAATGGATTCACAATTCCAGGGATTTCCAACAATCATGGTTAACAAAGGGAAAACCAACCACGTCACGGACACCGACGTCTTGCTCCCGGACAAGCTAAACACTTTCTTTGCCCGCTTTGAGGATAATACAGTGCCACTGGCACGGGCCGCTCCCGAGGACTGTGAGCTCTCGTTCTCCGTGGCCGACATGAGTAAGATATTTAAGCCTGTTAACCCTGAGAATGCGCAAACCAGCTGGCTGGAGTGTTTACGGATATATTCAATCTCTTCTTATCCCAGTTTGCTGGCGACCTGAAGCCTTCTTCACAATAATTGAACCGCTCTCCTTCAAGTTCTTGATGATCCGATAAATGGTTGATTTAGGTGCAATCTTACTGGCAGCAATATCCTTGCCTGTGAAGCCCTTTTTGTGCAAAGCAATGATGACTGCATGTGTTTCCGTACAGGTAACCATGGTTGACAGAGGAAGAACAGTGATTCCAAGCACCACCCTCCTTTTGAAGCTTCTAGTCTCTTATTCGAACTCAATCAGCATGACGGAGTGGTCTCCAGCCTTGTCCTCGTCAACACTCACACCTGTGTTAACGAGAGAATCACTGACATGATGTCAGCTAGTCCTTTTGTGACAGTGCTGAAATGTTGTGGAACTGTTTTTTGGGGGATTCAGTTCATTTGCATGGCAAAGAGGGACTTTGCAATGAATTGCAATTCATCTGATCCCTCTTCATAACATTCATGAGTATATACAAATTGCCATCATATAAACTGAGGCAACAGACTTTGAAAATTAATATTTATGTCATTCTCAAAACTTTTGGCCATGATCTGTATATACTGTATTCTAGTGAAGCTCCGAGACATAATTGTGTCGAGGCACAGACCTTGGGAAGGGTACCAAAACTTTTCTGCAGCATTGAAGGTCCGCAAGAACACAGTGGCCTCCATCATTCTTAAATCGAAGAAGTTTGGAACCACGACTCTTACTAGAGCTGGCCGCCCGGCCAAACTGAGCAATCGGGGGAGAAGAGCCTTGGTCAGGGAGGTGACCAAGAACCTGATGCTCACTCTGACAGAGCTCCAGAGTTCCTCTGTGGAGATGGGAGAACCTTACAGAAGGACAACCATCTCTGCAGCACTCCACCAATCAGGCCTTTATGGTAGATAAGCCAGATGGAAGCCACTCCTCAGTTAAATGCACAATGACAGGCCACTTGGAGTTTGCCATGAGAAACAAGATCCTCTGGTCTGATGAAACCAAGATTGAACTCTTTGGCCTGAATGCCAAGCGTCACGTCTGGAGGAAACCTGGCACCATCCCTACGGTGAAGCATGGTGGTGACAGCATCATACTGTGGGGATGTTTTTCAGCGGCAGGGACTGGGAGACTAGTCAGGATCAAGGGAAAGATGAACGGAGCAAAGTACAGAGATCCTTGACAAAAACCTGCTCCAGAGCACTCAGGACCTCACTATGGCGGAGGTTCACCTGTTAGCCTTTGAATATAGCCCACAGTATTCTACTGGATTTAACCGAGGATACAATATTTGCCTGTCCACCTCCCTCCTCCCTTTACATCACACACCACCCCTGCCCTCCCCTTCCTTCCCTACAGTGTGTTGTGTAGAGTTGGGGCCAGATGCTTCTTACAACCTCTGTGCAAAGGGAACCATTTAAAGTAAACTACACAGTACAGTTTGGTGTGGTGCTATACATTTGATAGATACAAATTATACTTCTAGATGTGAAATTAAAATATTGAGGTTCTCAAATGTTGAACTGTTATCAAAACCTTCTCAATGTTGTTGTCTTGTAAAAGTTGTGCTAGCTGTCGATCAAACGCTTAGCTTGCTGGAGCAGAGAAGAAGTCTAGCAAGCTGGTGGAAACAGATGTTTTTGCAGAATATACTGTGTATAATGACATGTTTTTCTCCCACACCTTAAGGCACTGTATTCTATACAAGCCCGCCTTTGGCTTGAAGCATGACAAGTATACTTTGTCCTCCATTTTCCACTTTTTGGTGTCCATGCAAAGTAGAGCAATAGGCCTATTAACTATTTTGGCTTTCACCAATCTGTACTGCTTGCGCTTTCTCCTTTTTTCTCTCCTCTTTCTCTCTCTCCCCCTTTTTCCTCTCAGTACAAACAGCAACACACTCTCCTGCACAAAGTGAATGGGGCTACTATGCTGGTCACTTTTTTCACCTGTCGAGTCCTCCTCTTCCCTTTCCTCTACTACGCGTATGGCAGGTATGTCTCTGTCTGTCCCTCACTCTCTATCACGCTCTGCTTTCAAGCTGAGCTTAAAGGACTGATGTGCATGGGGATTTGGTCACATCTCTTATTTTTCTAACTCTTGTATCAGGGTTCGGGGGCTTGTGAAGAGAGCATCATTGTAATGGGTGGCTGTCAAGGGATAGTTCATCTACATTTCATAATACTTTCAACATTTTCTCATTTGGAGTCCATGTACATTTAAGGCCAGATTCAGAGTTGAGATAAGCACAAGGAACTCTGGCTTTAGCATTAATCATTTATTGACATCAATGGGAGCATAGCATGTGTGGATCTCATTTAGTAGCCTGGCTACCCATCTACATCACTCTGGCCAAACGCCACGCCCACTAATGTTTCTTTGTGGGTCTCCCCAATGACTTCTCGAATGCAGACACATTCAAACCGTTCTAATTGGTCCCAGAAACCGATGGGTCGGGCCAGAGACGGCCTACATGAATCATGTAATTTTGGCCTCAGCACAAAAGACATCTAGAATTGGTTCAGACTGATGTATAGAGCGATTTGATATAGCAGGAAAATTACATTCAGGATGAGTCGTCAGGCAACTCATTTATGTCAAATTGAGCCATTTAAGGTATACTGATGAATACAGAATGATGAAATATGGGTGAACAATCCCTTTAATGCCTCCGCCCCCCTTTTGTTAGTTCTACAGTTGAAGTCGGAAGTTTACATACAGTTAGGTTGGAGTCATTAAAACTCATTTTTCAACCACTCCACAAATGTCTTGTTAACAAACTACAGTTTTGGCAAGTCGGTTAGGACATCTACTTTGTGCATGACACAAGTAATTTTTCCAACAATTGTTTACAGACAGATTATTTCACTTATATAATTCACTGTATCACAATTCCAGTGGGTCAGAAGTTTACATACACTAAGTTGACTTTGCCTTTAAACAGCTTGGAAAATTTCAGAAAAATAGGTAATGGCTTTAGAAGCTTCTGATAGGCTAATTGACATCCTTTGAGTCAATTGGAGGTGTAACTGTGGATGTATTTCCAGGCCTACCTTCAAACTCAGTCCCTCTTTGCTTGACATCATGGGAAAATGAAAAGAAATCAGCCAAGACCTCAGAAAAAAATTTGTAGACCTCCAAGTCTGGTTCATCCTTGGGAGCAATTTCCAAACGCCGGAAGGTATAAACACCATGGGACCACGCAGCCGTCATACCGCTCAGGAAGGAGACGCATTCTGTCTCCGAGAGATGAACGTACTTTGGTGCGAAAAGTGCAAATAAATTCCAGACCAACATTAAAGAACCTTTTGAAGATGCTGGAGTAAATGGGTACAAAAGTATCTATATCCCCATAGTAAAATGAGTCCTATATCGACATAAGCTGTAAGGCCACTCAGCAAGGAAGAAGCCACTGCTCCAAAACCGCCATAAAAAGCCAGACTATGGTTTGCAACTGCACATGGGGACAAAGATTGTACTTTTTGGAGAAATGTCCTCTGGTCTGATGAAACAAAAATAGAACTGTTTGGCCATACTGATCATGGTTATGTTTGGAGGAAAAAGGGGGAGGCTTGCAAGCCGAAGAACACCATCCCAACCGTGAAGCATGGGGGTGGCAGCATCATGTTGTGGGGGTGCTTTGCTGCAGGAGGGACTGGTGCACTTCACAAAATAGATGGCTTCATGAGGGCGGAAAATTATGTGGATATATTGCAGCAACAATGTGTCTTCCAAATGGACAATAAGCCCAAGCATACTTTCAAAGTTGTGGCAAATGGCTTAAGGACAACAAAGTCAAGGTATTGGAGTGGCCATCACAAAGCCCTGACCTCAATCCCATAGACAAATTGTGGGAAGAACTGAAAGAGTGTGCGAGCAAGGACGCCTACAACCCTGACTCAGTTACACCAGCTCTGTCAGGAGGAATGGGCCAAAATTCACCCAACGTATTGTGGGAAGCTTGTGGAAGGCTACCTGAATCGTTTGACCCAAGTTAAAACATTTTTAAGGAAATGCTACCAAATACTAATTGTGTGTATGTAAACTTCTGAACTACAACCATTTTTTCTGAGGTCTTAGCTGATTTCTTTTGATTTTCCCATGATGTCAAGCAAAGAGGGACTGAGTTTTAAGGTAGGCCTTGAAATACATCCACAGGTACACCTCCAATTGACTCAAATGATGTCAATTAGCCTATCAGAAGCTTCTAAAGTCATGACATCATTTTCTAGATGATGACCCACTGGAATTGTGATACAGTGAATTAATTTGTCTGTAAACAGTTCTTGGAAAAATGACTTGTCATGCACAAAGTATATGTCCTAACCGATTTACCAAAACTTTAGTTTGTTAACAAGACATTTGTGGAGTGGTTGAAAAACAAGTTTTAATTTCTCCACCATCAGGGTATGTGAACTTCCGACTTCAACTGTATGTGGCCACTCTAAATCCCCCATGTGCCATTCTCTTTATAATTCCCCCCCTCCAGGTACGCGTCCATTCCCCTCCACATGGTTCCTTTCAACGTGCCCTGGCAAGTTAACCTGGGCGCAGCTATGCTCATGGCCCCCCCAGGTCTACTGGTTCTCCCTCATTTGCCGAGGGGCCCTGCGACTCTTCACTGGCTCTTCCCGCTCCCGGAGGCCCCCGGTCACTGCCAAGGATGACTTGGACGGACAGGCGCCGTCCCAGCCCGCCAATGGGTACAGCACTCATGCCACAGAACAAAAGTCAGACTCTCACTGAGAAGTGGGCGGGAGGGTGAGAGGTAAGGAAGGTGGGGATAATGTACCGGTGGGTGAAGTTGAAAGGGAAAGAAAGGTAGTGAGACTTTGAACAAGCGTAAAAAAAAAAAAATGCTTCAAATGGTACTGTCTTTGTTGCCAGAATCTATACTCAATACCGATATTCTGCTTGTGCGAATAAAGGAATTGAAAGGAGCGTTTGCACATTTTAACAGCACACAACATATGCATCAGAAGCTATTGTTCCCCCTGATGCACGTTGAGAATGGAGAGAGATTAGCCTGAAAGAAGTATAGCAAGTGAGAGGTAGACAGTGTCCTCGTGTAGATCAAATGAAATCCTGTCTGCCTAGGAGGTAAGTTAACACAGGAGTTAGGAATGTATTATACTGGTATGTTTAGTACATTGCTTTAGATAGGCCTAATTCGGCTTAGTAACAAGAAACGACCTCGCCAAGCAGTATTTTGACTTGTTAGTATTTATCTGTATCCTTTGTACTCTTAACAAATGTGTCTAGGGTGGAAGGGAGGTAACCTAATAAGACTATTATGCTGCCTTATCTCAATTGTTTGTGTGTGTACTACATTTTATTTATTTTAATGTGGAATATTTATTTTTTCCTTGGATTGAAAATGTGACAAGTGTTCTTACCTTCACGTTGATTTGGATTGTAGTTCTGTTTCTGATCTCCCATTCTGTGTTTTTATTTTTCATCCATTTTGATCTCCAGTAGTTCAGGTAGCAAATGCATGAACCATTTCGCCTGTTGGCAGTTAAACTCTGCCGCCTTGCAACAGTGTTATTTTATTCAGTGTAGAGAATGTAATTTTGAGGAACAAAATGAATGGCCAATTTTGTGGGCCTTTGGGTTTCTATGCCCTACTTGGGTCCTTAACTTTTGACTGAGTGGTAATTGAAGCATATTAGGTAAATGAGTTAGTGCCAGTGCAACAACAAAAAAGCAGCCCTATTTATTACACATACTGTCATTCATTGGCTGACGTTACACAAGTATTCTGCCCAAGAATATTTAATAAAAAATCAAAAACGTGTTTTATTATCACTGCTGTAATTAGTGAATTGCATAAATCGACCAGAATAGAATCAATACACTGTCTTGGTAGCATTTAGTATAGGTTGACCTTTCTAAAGCTCTTGAAACTGCTTTAGGAGTCTGTTTCCACTTCTTCAGTTTCTTATTTGTACTGAGCAAATTTAATTGAGCCACTGGTTTCAGGAGCATTATTCACTCAGAAAACATAACTATACTTTCCTGAATATGGAAATAAAATACTAGGAAAACAAACAGCCCAGTAACCTTGGATGCAAGAAAGATGGGACAATAACATCTAGACGGCGATAAACTATACCTTTGTTCTATTGGTTAATGGTTCTTGCCATTGGGGGAAAAATGCTTTTAAACTGATTTACTGTATATGCTTATTTTATTTATTTGTGGTTTTGAATTGAATGCATATTTATGCATACGTATTAATGTACCGTATAAACTTCTGAGCCTTATGTGAAGGCTATATTGTTAACTCATAGCTAAAATATACTCCTCTGTTCTGAACTTGTCTGGGTGTTATATCAAGACACTGATTTATATATATAAAAACAAAAAAGAGTAATGTTTATTACAAGGATACAAAACGCACAATCATACAAAATTGGTAATGGCATTTAAAAAAAAAATCAAGCGTCGAAGCTCTTGGCCTGCAGTTTTTCCCCCTCTCTCAGTATCGCCTTTGTCTTGGCGAGAAGATTTTGCTGGGGTCGCTGTCTCTCTCCCTCTCCTTTTCTCGCTCTTTTTGACTGTTGGGAGAGAGTGCCTCCTCGGGCCCGGCCCGGCTGCTCTTCTCGCTCTTGAAGAGGTCTCGTCCAGTCCGAAGAATGTGCTCCTCAATTTTGCGGTGGCGTTTCATGTCTGACAGTACCTTGTCCAACCTAGCCTCCCGTTTGACAGAGGACCGAGCTGAGGACCCTGCGAAAAGAGGACAATGCATGAATAAACCCCAGAATGAGGGTAGTGGTTGACAGCAGTTAACCATTGAGGGTATTTGTTTTAGTTCAGCTGGTGGGTGGAGTTACTCCTGGGTTGAAAAAGTGATCGTATTTGTTTGCTAACCAGTAGTGCTGAGCGAGTGACTAAAAATGTGATAATATATATATATTTTTTTAAACAAGTAACTGACCTACATAAATTATTTGAATTTCATGTCACACAAGTTTCTCTAGAGATGAATAAGATCCAGCCTTAACTGTGCAATGTTGTAATTTCCAACAGGCCAATATTCTACATAGTTTAACTCATAAAATGTGGTCCTTAACTACAATGACCATAATCTGTTGCGCATCAACCTGTCTGATCTGTGTTTATTTCACACCTGCTACAGAAGAGCGAAGAATGCGCAATCGTGAGGTGATAAAGAGCAGCTGTTGCTTTGAGGTATCTACCAGAAAATACATGATCTAAGTGATTGATATGTGGTATTCAGCAGTCAAAAGTACACCTGATTTAATTTTAAGAACTACAAAATTGTGATTTTGTTAGGGCACAGGCAGAATAGAGATGAGATGACTTGGAATGAAATAAAACAAATGTAATACACTAACAAACAGATTTAAATGTGAACAAATGATGATTAACAAGTGGCAGTAATGGGAAGTCACTACTATCATGGGACTTTTATTAATTTATTCTATGTTACAGGATTCAACCCACATAATACATAGTCCATTTAATGTAAATAATCGTAAACCTGTGATAATTCTTTCATAATCTAACAGACTTAAAAAAGCACTAATAACCTGGCTGCCTTCCGGGCATGAGCCGGGTACCCCGCTGAAGCAGACAGCGAAATTGGCTCAACAAAGTCAAATGTCGAGCATGTGGAGAACAGTGTTAGTATTCTGTGTTTTGAAGAAAACTAGTTTGAAAATTAGTGCATACATTTTATGCAAGATACACTATATACACACAAGTATGTGGAGACCCCTTCAAAATGAGTGGATTCGGCTATTTTCGGCCACACCCGTTACTGACATTGGCAGTAGTATGGCCTTAACTGACGAGCTCAGTGACTTTCAACGTGGCACCGTCATAGGATGCCGACAAGTCAGTTCGTCAAATTTCTGCCCTGGTCAACTAAGTGCCGTTATTGTGAACTGTAAACGTCTGGGAGTAACAACGGCTCAGCTGCGAAGTGGTAGGCCACACAAGCTCACAGAATGGGACCGCTGAAGTGCGTAACATCGTCTGTCCTCGGTTGCAACACTCACTTCCGAGTTCCAAACGGCCTCTGAAAGCAACATCAGCACAAGAACTGTTCGAGCTTCATGAAATGGGTTTCCATGGCTGAGCAGCTGCACACAAGCCTAAAATCCATATTAATGCCCATGATCTTTGAATGAGATGTACGACAAGCAGGTGCCCACATACTTTTGGTCAGGTAGTGTACATATTTTTATGAACAATGCATCATGCCACCTTCTTGATAATTATGCCCCAGCACCAGTTTTAGCTGCACTCCGGTTCAGTCTAATTGAATCTCATCAAATCAACTGTGAATATGACTCGATATTAGGCAATAGGCAAGTGCTTATAGACCCTAAGTTGCATGAGAGATACTGTAGAATGAAAGGTATCTTCCAAAACAAAGAATGAGGTAAGTGAAAGTCATGAGCAGCGAGTCATACCTGGTGTCCTGCGTCGGTTGATGAAAGCATTTTTTGGAGTTTGTTGTATCTGTTCTTCATCAAAATCAAACTCTGTGGGAGATGGGGCCCTGACAAAGAAAGAAAATACTAGTCATCCATACTGCCATACTTTATCTTTATAAAAAAACAGGGGGAGTCCCTAGGCCTCTATTTCAACAAACCTAACCCAATGGTGAATCTTAGCACTGGTGGTAGCACTATAGTTTTTTTGGGGGTGTGTCAAATATTTTTGCAATTTTCACAACCTGAATTATGGGCGCAGCAGCTGGCTATGGTGTGAAATGGCTAGGCTTTGACAAATAAACAAGTTGTAGGTTTGTCAGGCTTGACCCCCTCACTGGCCAATCAGAACTTGCTTCATGGCTAAATATGTGGTTGCTTCAAGTTGTGTATTGCATTGTCAGCAAATCCAATTCGAATGTTAGTCCATTTATAGCCTATTTTCTTAAAATGCCCTACAGCAGTGTTTCCAAACTTGGTCCTGGGGACCCCAAGGGGTGCATGTTGTGGTTTTTGCCCTAGCACTACACAGCCAATTCAAATAATCAACTGTGTAATAAATACTAGGGCAAAAACCACAACGTGCACCCCCTCAGGGTCTCCAGGAAACGCTGGCCTACAGAAACAAAATATAATGTAGGCCTATCCCATATTTCCTAAATATGTTGAACATGTTTACACTCCGCATTGTTCTGAGTCAGGGATGGCAACTGGCGGCCCTCAATTTCCAAAACGGGGCCCCTGACCAGTCAACTCAGTCGGGGTCTCAACTTACTGTTGAGTGTTACAATACACAGTCACTCACTCAGATAGCATATTAACATGGCATATTAACATGGCATAAGTCCTGGTAAAATGCGTAAAAATCGCAGGAAATTTGCTTTAAAATTGTAAAGTCTCTAGGCCCCATGGCAAATTTTCTCTACGCTCCGTTGAAAAATGTGCAGACTTGCAATAAATGTACTTTTAAAATTGTTTTTTTTGATTCCATTTTTTAAATTATAAATCTTTGCCGTCATGACGGACCCAGTAAAATGTTTTGCCCGTGGGGTGGGGGTGCCACCCAACCAAATCTTGCTTAGGGGCCGGCTCTGGCCACTGGTATAATGAATTAGGTTAAGAGTTTACTCTAACTGCACAAATCAAACTTTTTGGGACTAGCCAGAGAGCCTTTTAGTGATAGCACATTCATCAGGGACCCCCTCATAAATCAGAACACAACTGGGGTGAGATGAAAAATAGCATTCAAGGAGTTTTTCTATGACCTTGGCAATGCAAGGCCGGACCAAGTCAAGGGCCCTAGGAAGACACATTTTAAGGCCCGCCTCTTGGCATCGAAGAGCCATTTTTGCAGTTTAAAACAGAGGTTAGGGGGCACTATTTTCACCTCCGGATAAAAAGCGGGCCCAAAGTATACTGCCTGCTACTCAGGCCCAGAAGTTAGGATATGCATATATGAATAGAAAACATCTCTGAAGTTTCCAAAACGGTTAAAATCAAGACAAGACAATTCAGCTTATCATTTGTAATTAATTGGGATTAATTTTGGAAGAACATAATTAAACTTTGACATTATGGGGTATTATGTGTAATACATTTTATCCCATTTCTAATTCAGGTTTTAACACAACAAAATCAGTAAAAAGTAAAAAGGTGTGAATACTTTCTGAAGGCATTGTAGCAATAGCCTACAATCGCCATTGAAATGGCCACTACGTGACTTTTCAACGTGAAAGTTTAAAAAACAAACTGGCAAATAACTTACAAGCCAGATTCAGAACTTTGGACAGTGATCGTAATTCCCGAGATTCAACAAAAGAAAGTGGAAGATGCATTTTTTTAAAACAAAATTATCAACGAAAAACAATAAGTCATTAAATAACTTGTTCCTAAACATGCTTCCCGAGTCGCTAACACCTTTCATGCATTGGGCATCCAAACTACACAGAAGCTGGACAAAAATAATGTCCAATATAAATATAGAAGGGGAATATGTTGACTGTTTTGCTGCTTGTGATATTTTAATAAACTACCAGTGCGCCAGTTTTTACATGACGCAATTGCAAACTAAAGTGTGTTTGAAAATAGAGCCCCTAGACTTGTTCAATAAGAAACGATCATTTTGGTTTTCCATTGCGTACCACAATGAACACAACTCTGCTTACCGTAGTCCTCCTGGACCAGAGCTAGAAGGAAACATAACCAACCTTGGATATAAATGAATACACAACTCACTTGCGCTCTCTATCCTCCCTCTCCCTCTCTTTTGCCGCCTCGTCCTCATCATCCCTCTCGGGCGAGGGGGTCCTCTCAGGTGTCGGCGGTCTTCGAGGAAGGGGCACAAAGTTCAGTTCCAGCTTATCCCCTTTTGAAAGGAGCTCATACAGTCTTTTGATTTCGTCGGGAGGGGGCATCCAGTTTTTGGGGTCCTCGATTTCATCATCGCTATAGGTGATTTCCCACTCTCGCTCCACCTGCTTTCGATCGCCTCCCTCCATCTTGCTGTCTGCTTCCATCTCCCCCTTCTGCCCCTCTCCTTCCATCGCATCTCCACTTTTGTCTCCATCTGGAAAAAAAACAGTTGAATCGGACAGAAGCATGCATGTGTGTTAGTAAGTTAGTGTGTCATTCGCAACCATGAAAAACTCATCCAAGGATGCCCTCCAGCTAGTCTTTTTACCTTTCCTGTTACAAAACAATATCCCAAGTATAAATAAGTATCAATGAAATAACTATAAATCTAAGGCCCTTTTTGTATCCCCAAAATGTTGACGGAAAAACTAAATACGAGCGTGTCATAAACAAGACACTTTCCCACTTTTGTGAAATATCATCCAGCCGCAATCTGTAGTTATTTTTCGAATCGGGTATTCGGTGGGGTGGGCGAGAGGCCAGTGGTGATGCGTGAATTTGGCAAGGGAACAGTTAAGACAGATGTGTAAATTAGAAGTTAATTACTATTAATCCGTAATTTGTATGTTTCATAGGCCCTAAATAGAAAACGCAACATGTAAAAAGATCCCCAAAATGTTCCGTACCCATAAAAAGCTTCTCTGTAATTCTATGTAACCTTTTATTTCACTAAGCAAGTCAGTTAAGAACAAATTCTTATTTACAATGACTGCCTACCCCAGCCAAACTCTAACCCGGATGATGCTGGGCCAATTGTGCGCTGCCCTAAGGGACTCCCAATCAAGACCGGTTGTGATATAGCCTGGAATCGAGTCTGTAGTGACACCTCTAGCATTGAGATGCAGTGCCTTAGACCGCTGCGCCACTCGGGAACCTCAACATCCCTGTTAGTGAGTACTTATGCTTTACCAAGACAATCCATCCACCTGACAGGTGTGGCATATCAATAAGCTGATTTAACAGCATGATCATTACACAGGTGCACCTTGTGCGGGGGACAAAGGGTCATTCTATAATGTGCAGTTTTGTCACACAACACAATGCAAGCGATGTCTCAGGTTGAGAGAGTATGCAACTGGTATGATGGCTGCAGGAATGTCCACCAGAGCTGTTGCTAGAGAATGTTATGTTAATTGCTCTACCGTAAGCCGTTGTTTTAGAGAATTTGGTTGTACGTCCAACCGGCCTCACAAACGCAGACCACGTGTAACCACGCCAGTCCAGAACCTCCAAATCCAGCTTCTTCACCTGGGGAATCGTCTGAGACCAGCCACTCGGACAGCTGATGATCTGTGGGTTTGCACAACCAAAGAATTTCTGCACAGACTGTCAGAGACAGTCTCAGGGAAGCTCATCTGCACGCGCGTCGTCCTCACCAGGGTCTTGACCTGACAGCAGTTCAGTGTCATAACCGACTTCAATGGGCAAATGCTCACCTTTTGATGGCCACTGGCACACTGAAGAAGTGTGCTCCTCACAGATTAATCATGGTTTCAACTGTACCAGGCAGATGGCAGACGTGTGGGTGAACCCCATGGTGGTGGTGGGGTTATGGTATGGGTAGGCATAAGCTACGGACAACGAACCCAATTGCATTTTATCGATGACAATTTGAATGCACAGAGATACCGTGACGAAATCCTGAGGCCCACTGTTGTGCCATTCATCTGCCGCCATCACCTCATGTTGCAGCATGATAATGCACGGCCCCATGTTGCAAGAATCTGTACAAAATTCCTAGCAGCGAAAAATGTCCCAGTTCTTCCATGGCCTGCATAATCACCAGGCATGTCAACCATTTGCGCATGTTTGGGATGCTCTGAATCTACGTGTACGACAGCATGTTCCAGTTGCCTCCAATATCCATCAACTTCGCCCAGCCATTGAAGAGTGGGATAACATTCAACAGCCTGATCAACTCTTTGCGAAGGAGGTGTGTTGCGCTGCATGAGGCAAATGGTGGTCACACCATATACTGACTGGTTTTCTGATCCACGCCTCTACCTTAAGGTATCTGTGATCAACAGATGCATATCTGGATTCCCAGTCATGTGAAATTCATAGATTTAGAACCAAATTAATTCATTTCAATTGACTGATTGCCTTACGGAAAAGAGAGAGACAGCTGCATGCATGTGAGCTCACATTTTTCAAGATGTTTTTTGCAAAAAGATAGATTTGGAGTAAGAAACTTGAATTTTTCGGCAGAGACATATACAGGATGCTACTCTCCACAGCATAACCTTCACTCTAGATCAGTGAGAGGTGTAGGCCTTTGAGCCCAACAAATGGCAGGTTACCCCACCCAAATCCAGAGACCTTGATGCTTCTTCCTGCTGTTAACCTCTTCGAGATAGGGGGCGCCCTTTTAATTTTTGGATAAAAAACGTTCCCGTTTTAAACAAGATATGTCACGAAAAGATGCGACTATGCATGGAATTGACAGCCTTGGAAAGACAAAACTATGACGTTTCCAAAACTGCAAAGACATTATCTGTGAGTGCCCCAGAACTAATGCTACAGGCGAAACCAAGATGAAGTTTCATACAGGAAATGCCCCAGATTCTGAAGGCACTGTGTTCCAATGTCTCCTTATATGGCTGTGAATGCGCCAGGAATGAGCCTGCGCTTTCTGTCGTTTCCCCCCATTGTCTGCAGCATTGTGACGTGTTTGTAGGCATAACATTGGAAGATTGACCATAAGAGACTACATTTACCTGGTGTCCCGCCCGGTGTCCTGTGTCGAAATTATTGCGTAATCTGTAGGTCCATGCAAGTTCCATTTCTTCAGAAGAGAAAGTAAACTGCCACGAAGAATTTTATTGTCGATAGATATGTGAAAAACACCTTGAGGATTGATTCTAAACATCGGTTTGCCATGTTTCTGTCGATATTATTGGAGTTAATTTGGAAAAAAGTTAGCATTTTAATGACTTTTCCTTACCCAAACGTGATGAACAAAACGGAGCGATTAGTCGACATAATATTTTTTGTAAAAACGGAACATTTGCTATCTAACAGAGTCTCCTCATTGAAAACATCTGAAGTTCTTCCAAGGTAAATTATTTTATTTGAATTCTTTTCTGGTTTTTGTGGAAAATGTTGCATGCTGAAATAGAGGCATAATCCTATGCTAGGCTAATACTAATACTAATTTGTAAGTCGCTCTGGATAAGAGCGTCTGCTAAATGACTTAAATGTAATGTAAATGTAATACTGTTACACAAATACTTGTTTAGCTATGGTTCAAAAGCATATTTTGAAAATCTGAGATGACAGTGTTGTTAACAAAAGGCTAAACTTGAGAGCAAATAGATTAGATTAATTTAATTTATGATTTTCATGAATAGTTAACGTTGTGTTATGCTAATGAGCTTGCGGATAGATTTAGACAATCCTGGATACAGGTTTTTTTTCGTAGCTAAACGTGATGCAGAAAACGGAGCGATTTGTCCTAAACAAATAATCTTTCAGGAAAAACTGAACATTTCCTATCTGAGAGTCTCCTCATTGAAAACATCCGAAGTTCTTCAAAGGTAAATGATTTTATTTGAATGCTTTTCTGGTTTTTGTGAAAATGTTGCCTGCTGAATGCTAATGCTAAATGCTACGCTAAATGCTACATTAGCTATCAATACTGTTACACAAGTGCTTGTTTTGCAATGGTTGAGAAGCATATTTTGAAAATCTGAGATGACAGTGTTGTTAACAAAAGGCTAAGCTTGAGAGCAAATAGATTAATTTCATTTCATTTGCGATTTTCATGAATAGTTAACGTTGCGTTATGGTAATGAGCTTAAGGCTGTAGTCACGATACCGGATCCGGGATGGCTCGACGCAAGAAGTTAAAAGACCATCCCAAGTGGGTGTGACACAGACTCCTGTTGCCTGCTGCACTGCTGTTTTGATTCCACCTGGCGATCTGTTCAACAAAGCATGACTCCAAACACCCAGAAAAGGCTACTCTCCTCAATGTTATCCTCACAAATAATCCTGATAGGTATCAGTCTGGTGTTTTCTGTAATGGACTTAGTGATCATTGTTTTACAGCCTGTGTTCGTAATGGCTGCTCAGTGAAACGATGTGTCATAGACGCTTGCTAAATAACTTTAATGAGCCAGCCTTCCTTCATGACCTGGCCTCTGTAAATTGGTATAGAATCAGCTTGATTCCCTCTGTCGAAGACACTTGGACCTTCTTTAAAAATATATTTTCAGTGATATTGTTAACTACCCCCATAATAAAAATGAGAATTAAAAACAGGTTCAGCCCCTGGTTCGACCGTGATCTTGCAGAGTTACTCAAGAATTGCATTTGGCGAAAGGCTCGGCACACGCATACTCAGGCTGACTGGCTCTTGTTCAGGCAAATGAGAAATAAGTGCACTCAGGCTATCTGGAAGGCCACTAAGCTAGGCTGGCCCCTCCCGGATGTTGTGTTAAACGCTCTACAACAAAGCTTTGTGTCCAACAAGCTTTCTCTGCCCTTGACCTTTGTTTTGGAGATGTTCAGAGCAAGGTTGGTAAGAACAATATGGCCAATGCTCATTATAGGACACATCACTGCACTCCTCTGTAAACTAGTCATCTCTGTATAACTGTCGCAAGACCCATTGGTTGATGCTTATTTATAAAACCCTCTTACTGCAGCCCTCATCCTCCACATTGAACACCTGCTCTGCCAGTCACATTCTGTTAAAGGTCCCCAAAGCACACAAATCCCTGGGTCGCTCGTATTTTCAGTTCGCTGCAGCTAGCGACTGGAACGAGCTGCAACAAACACTCAAACTGGATAGTTGTATCTCAATCTCTTCATTCAAAGACTCACTCATGGACTCTCTTACTGACATGACTTAAGATGGCGCCAACAGAGATGGTCGCCTCGCTTCACGTCCTTAGGAAACAATGCAGTAATTTGTTCTTTCATGTATTATTTCTTACATTGTTTATTTTTTTATTTTTAATTGAATTTGACCCCTTTTTTCTCCCCAATTTCGTGGTATCCTATTGTTGTAGTAGCTACTATCTTGTCTCATCACTACCCAACTCCCGTACGGACTCGGGAGAGACGAAGGTTGAAAGTCATGCGTCCTCCGATACACAACCCAACCAGCTGTACAGCTTAACACAGCGAGCATCCAACCCGGAAGCCAGCCGCACCAATGTGTCGTTGGGTACACCGTGTACCTGGGAACCTTGGTTAGCGCTCACTGCGCCCGGCCCGCCACAGGAGTCGCTGGTGCCCGATGAGACAAGGACATCCCTACCGACCAAGCCCTCCCTAACCCGGACGACGCTAGGCCAATTGTGCGTCACCCCACGGATCTCCCGGTCGCGGCCGGTTACGACAGAGCCTGGGCGCGAACCCAGGGACTCTGATGGCACAGCTGGCGCTGCAGTACAGCACCCTTAACCACTGCGCCACCCGGGAGGCCATTTCTTACATTGTTAGCCCAGACAATCGGAAGTGTTATTACATACAGCCGGGAAGAACTATTGGATATAAGGACAACGTCAACTTACCAACATTACGAGCAGTAATAGAACTTTCCCGAAGTGGATCTTTTGTTCAGACCTCCACCCAGGACATTAGATTAGATGAGTGTGTTCTTTACCACCATATTGTTCACCTAATACCTTTTTTGCACTATTGGTTAGAGCCTGTAAGTAAGCATTTCACTAAGGTCTACTACACATGTTGTTTTCGGCGCACGTGACAAACTTTGATTTGATTTAGATCTAATCCCAGAGGTCAAACCAAAACAACTTCATCACAGAGTAGGTAGACTGAGTGACCTCCTGGTCATACTTAGAAAGCGAGCACACCATCCACCGCATCTGAGCATATTATTCGCCAATGTCCAGTCTCTAGACAACAAGGTGGACAAAATTAGGGCACGAGTTGCTTTCCAGAGAGACATCAAAGAAGGTAACATTCTCTGTTTCACAGAAACATGGCTCACTCGGGATATGTTGTCAGTATGTACAGCCACCAGGTTTCTTCAAATGTCGCACCGACAGACACAAACATGTCTCTGGTAAGAAGAAGGGTGGAGGTGTATGCCTCATGATTATCGACTCATGGTATAATCATAACATACAGGAACTCTAATCCTTTTGTTCACCTGATCTAGAATTCCTTACAATCAAATGCTGACCGCATTATCTCCCAAGAGAATTCTCTATGAGTGCAATATGTGCCATGTAAGAAAGCTAACGTTTAATTTCCTTGCTCAGAACATGAGAACATATGAAAGCTGGTGGTTCCTTTTAACATGAGTCTTCAATATTCCCAGGTAAGAAGTTTTAGTTTGTAGTTATTATAGGACTATTTCTCTCTATACCATTTGATTTTCATATACCTTTGGATGCTCTTATAGGCACTTTAGTATTGCCAGTGTAACAGTATAGCTTCCGTACCTCTCCTCGCTCCCATCTGGGCTCGAACCAGGAACACAACGACAACAGCCACCCTCGAAGCAGCGTTACCCATGCAGAGCAAGGGGAACAACTACTCCAAGTCTCAGAGTGAGTAACGTTTGAAACGCTATTGCCGCTAACTAGCTAGCCATTTCACATCGCATCGTTACACCAGCCTAATCTCAGGAGTTGATGGGCTTGAAGTCATAAACAGCAGCGCTGCTGGCAAAACGCACGAAAGTGCTGTTTGAATGAATGCTTATGAGCCTGCTGGTGCCTGCCATCGCTCAGTCAGACTGCTCTATTAAATCATAGACTTAATTATAAAACAATAACACACAGAAATACGAGCCTTAGGTCATTAATATGGTCAAATACGGAAACTATTATCTCGAAAATAAGATGTTTATTCCTTCAGTGAAATACGGAACTGTTCCGTATTTTATCTAAATGGTGGCATCCATCAGTCTAAATATTCCTGTTACATTGCACAACCTTCAGTGTTATGTCATAATTACGTAAAATTCTGGCAAATTAGTTCGCAATGAGCCAGGCGGCCCAAACTGTTGCATATACCCTGACTCTGCGTGCAATGAACGCAAGAGAAGTGACACAATTTCACCTGGTTAATATTGCCTGCTAACCTGAATTTCTTTTAGCTAAATATGCAGGTTGAAAAATATGTACTTCTGTGTATTGATTTTAAGAAAGGCATTGGTGTTTATGGTTAGGTACACGTTGGAGCAACGACAGTCTTTTTTCGCGAATGCGCACTGCATCGATTATATGCAACGCAGGACACGCTAGATAAACTAGTAATATCATCAACCATGTGTAGTTATAACTAGTGATTATGATTGATTAAGTTTAATGCTAGCTAGCAACTTACCTTGGCTTCTTACTGCATTCGCAAAACAGGCGGGCTCCTCGTGAGGCAGGTGGTTTGAGCGTTGGACTAGTTAACCGTAAGGTTGCAAGATTGAATCCCTGTGCTGACAAGGTAAAGATCTGTCAATATCTGTCGTTCTGCCCCTGAACAAGGCAGTTAACCCACCGTTCCTAGGCCGTCAATGAAAATAAGAATGTGTTCTTAACTGACTTGTCTAGTTAAATAAAGGTGTAAAATACACACACGTGTGTATATATATATATAAAAATCTGCAAAATCGCCGTCCAAAATGACCAATTTCCGATTTGTTATGAAAACTTGAAAATCAGCCCTGATTAATCGGTAGACCTCTAGTTTACATATCCTAAATTACTCATCTATGTAGATAGTATAAAATATTATCTATTGCACCTTGCCTATGCCATCGCGCATCCATGTACATATCCTTACTCCATCCCCTTGCATTGTGTGTAAGGTAGTCGTTGTGAATTTGTTAGATATTACTGAACTAGAAGCACACGCATTTTAGTACACTCGCATTAACATCTGCTAACCATGTGTATGTGACCAATAAAATTTGATTTGACAGTTTGCATGTTGTATTGTTGTCTCTACCATCTTGCTCTTTGTGCTGTTGTCTGTGCCCAATAAAGCTGTGTTGGCATGTGTTGCTGCCACACTATGTTGTCCTCTTTGGTATTTTGTTATTCTATTTTAAATGTTTAATCCCAGCCCCCAGCCCCCATCCCCGCAGGAGGCCATTTGGTAGTCCGTCATTGTAAATACGAATTTGTTCTTAACTGACTTGCCTAGTTAAATAAAAACAAAAAAAATATGAACTGTATCTCAGTAAAATCTTTGAAATTGTTGCATTAATATTTCTTTTCAGTGTATTAGACCTAGGCTACAATGAATTTAAGCCATCACCTGAGCTTGGTTGTAGGTAAACATCTGAAAGAATGACAAGAAAACCCACCTAAACATGCCTAAATCCTGCTATATTGTTCTGTGGGCAGATTAAACAAAATATAAAAAAATTCTGATGACCTAATTAAGCATTCAAAGAATCAAACATGGCGGAGGTTAGATAATGCAGTGGGGTTTCTTTGCGACCTCTGGTGCGGAGGGCCTTGAATATGCAAAGTGTTTGAGTCCAGTGTCCAAAACCTTGGTCTCTGTCGAATGTTGTGGGTCTTTCATCAGTACAACCCCAAACACACACCAAAAAGTATCTGGGAAGGGTTAAGGAAAAAATGCTGGACTGGCCAACAATGAGTACAGATCTGAATCCATTACAAAACCTATGGTAGCAGTTGGTCTAGACTAAATTACAAACTGGGTGGTTCGAGCCCTGAATCCTGATTGGCTGACAGCCGTGGTATATCAGACCGTATACCACAACATTTATTTTTACTGCTCTAATTAAGTTGGTAACCAGTTTATAATAGCAGTAAGGCACCTCTGGGGTTTGTGATATATGGCTAATATACCACGGCTAAGGGCTGTGTCCAGACACTTTGTTGTGTCGTGCCTAAAAACAGCCCTTAGCCGTGGTATTTTGGACAAATACCACACCTCATTGCTTAACATCACTAGGGCAGCATTCGGAATTTGGATGAAAAGCATGCCCAAATTAAACTGCCTGCTACTCAGGCCCAGAAGATAGGATATGCACATGGTAGTAGATTTGGATAGAAAACACTATAAAGTTTCCAAAACTGTTCAAATAATGTCTGTGAGTATAACAGAACTGATATGTCAGGCGAAAACCCGGGGATAATCCAACCCGGAAGTACTATTATTTTGAAAGGCTGTTTTTCCATTGAAAGCCTATCCACCATACAAAGACTTAGGACCCAGTTCACGGTCTCTATTGCTTCCTCTAAATGTGGCCGGTCTTTAGGCATTGTTTCAGGTTTGAACTATTAAAAATGAGGGAGATACAGCACTTTCAATCATCAGCCATGCGCCTGATCGGGAAAGCGCCTTTCCTATTGACAAAGCTTTTGTCCGGTTGAAATATTATTGATTTCAAAAACAACCAGAGGAGTGATTTTAAACATCGTTTGGAATGTTTCTACTAACTTTTTTATTGTACTTTTCGCCTGGACTTAGTGCACTCGTCTTAAGCATTCGGATTACTGGACAAAACACACAAACAAAAAGGAGGTATTTGGTCATAAAGAGGGAGATTATCAAACAAAACAAACATTTATTGTCTAACATGGAGACCTGGGAGTGCCACCAGATGAAGATCATCAAAGGTAAGTGATTCTTTTTAATGCTATTTCTGACTTTTGTGACACTCTCCTTGGCTGGAAAATGGCTGTATGGGTTTCTGTGGCTAGGTGCAGACATAACACTTGTATCGTTTATCAATGTTTATGATGAGTATTTCTGTAATTTGATGTGGCTCTCTGCACTTTCACCAGATGTTTGTTTGAGACAATGCATTTCTGACCATAACGCGCCACTTTAAACTGAGATTTTTTGATATAAATATGAACTTTATCGAACAAAACATACATGTATTGTGTAACATGAAGTCCTATGAGTGCCATCTGATGAAGATCATCAAAGGTTAGTTATTAATTCTATTTTTGCTTTTTGTGACGCCTCTCTTTGGCTGGAAAAATGGCTATATGGTTTTCTGTGATTAGGTGCTGACCTAACATAATCGCATGGTGTGCTTTCGCAGTAAAGCCTTTTTGAAATCGGACACTGTGGTTGGATTTACAAGAAGTTTATCTTTAAAATGGTGGATAATACTTGTATGTTTGAGGAATTTTAATTATGGGATATCTGTTGTTTTGAATTTGGCGCCCTGCAATTTCACTAGCTGTTGTCGAGGTGGGAGGCTAGCATCCCACTTTTACCAGAGAGGTTAAGCACCCCTCAAACACAGCTGAAGAGTGGGACAAATTGCCAGTAGAAAAGTGCAGCAATCTCATTGATGGTTACAAGAAGCATTTGTCAGTGGTTATCTTGACCAAAGGCTGTGCATCAAGTACTAGCTCCTGGCCTGGGTGCTAAAATTTTTATTTCAACTTTATTTAACTAGGCAAGTCAATTAAAAACAAATTCTTATTTACAGCATACCAAGAGGCAAAAGGCCTCCTGCTGAGACGGGGATTAGAAAAAAAACATCACGACAAGAGACACCAACACTGGATAAAGAGAGACCACAACATGGCAGCAACACAACAACACGGTAGCAGCACAAACATGGTACAAACATTGTTAGGCACATACAACAGTGTGAAAGGCAAAAAAGTAAGCACGACAATACATCACGCAAAGCAGCCACAAGTGTCAATAAGGGGGTATATATTTGAGTCTTTGAATGAAGAGATTGAGATAAAAAAAAACTGTCCTGTTAAAGTGTTTTTTTTTGCAGCTCATTCCAGTTGCTAGCTACAGTGAACTGAAAAGAGGAGTGACCCAGGGATGTGTGCGCTTTGGGGACCTTTAACAGAATGTGACTGGCAAAATGGGTGTTGTATGTAGAGGATGAGGGTTGCAGTAGATATCTCAGATAGGGGGGAGTGAGGCCTAAAAGGGTTTTTATAAATAAGCATCAACCTGTAGGTCTCACGCCGGGTATACAGAGATGAACAGAGTACAGTGATGTGCCCTATAAGGAGCATTGTTGGCAAATCTGAGTGGCCGAATGGTAAAGAACATCAAGCTGCTTAAGAGCACCCTTACTTGCCAATCTATGAATGGTCATCTGCATCAGGGTTAGTTAGGCAGCTGGGGTGAAAGAGTGATTACAAATGAGGAAGATTAGATTTCTCCTTAGTCTGTAGCTGAGAGAAAGACTGTGTACCATCTAGCCATACTCCCAAGTACTTGTATGAAGTGACTACCTCAAGCTCTAAACCCTCAGAGATAGTAATCACACTGGTTGGGGGGGTGGGGGAGCATTCTTCTTACTGAACCACATAACCTTGTTCTGAACACCTCCAAAACAAAGGTCAAGGGCAGAGAAAGCTTTGTTGTAGAGCGTTTAACGCAGAATCCAGGGAGGGGCCAGCTGAGTATAAGACTGTTTAAGACTGTTTCCTCTGCATATAAATGGATGAGAGAGCTTCCTACTGCCTGAGCTACACTACATCACCAAAAGTATATGGACACCCCTTCAAATGATCAGATTTGTGTATTTCAGCCACACCTGTTGCTGACAGGTGAATAAAATCAAGCACACAGCCATGTAAATCTCCATAGACAAACATTGGCAGTAGAATGGCCCATACTGAAGAGCTATGCAACCTTTCCAACACGTCAGTTCGTCAAATTTCTGCCCTGCTAGCGTCACCTTTAAGTGCTCTTATTGTGAAGTGGAAACATCTTGGAGCAACAACAGCTCAGCCACGAAGTTGAAGGACACACAAGCTCACAGAACGGGACCGCCGAGTGCTGAAGTGCGTAAAATCGTCTGTCCTCGTTTGCAACTCACTACCGAGTTCCAATATGCCTCTGGAAGCAACGGCAGCACAAGAACTGTTTGTCGTGAGCTTCATGAAATAATAAACTAAAACATCAAATTTACATAAGTATTAAGACCCTTTACTCAGAACTTTGTTGAAGCACCTTTGGCAGCAATTATAGCCTTCGAGTCTTCTTGGGTATGAATACTATTTGAATGCAATGGAACGGGTGTAACGGGCCAGAGATAGATAGTCTGTGAAAAAGGGTCTACTTGCTGTTCACACAAACCAACACTGTTTTGGATGGGAATGTTAGTTCTACTAATTCTAATCCTATGGGACAATTGTTATATGTATGTAATATTTGTAGCATTGTACAGCTGAGCCAGAGTCTTCTTCAGACCTAACTCAAATTTAAATATCGGCTGTGTCATCATCACTTCGGATAATTATTTGACACGTTGAACTTTTTTCATTTGAACAATTCTGGGTGGCAAAAGCTGTAAGGGGATAAGATGGGGAGAAAAAAAGACAGATCAGATCTTGAAAACGTGACCGCAGTAATTGGTGAGTACGTTTTTCATCATCGATTGCAAATGAGCATTTGCGCAGGTATTGTCAAAATATTGTGTTAAAAATAATGACTTATAAGTGACTCATGGCAGAAAGAATGGTGAATATTATTCCAGACACTGATATGGGTTAAAGGGATACTGCGAGATTTAGGTTGTTTTTCTCAGTCAGATGAACTCATTTCTGTCTCAGCGTGTAGTCTGGAGATGTTAGCACATAGTTAGCTTAGCACAATTACTAGAAGTTTCCCACAGTAGCCAGGTCCTCTCAAAAACAGACTTTCAACTACTCCAAAGCTGGGTGGTTGGTCATTTTAGTCTTACAAAGCTATACATAGTAGGGATGCATGATATATCAGGGAATATATCGGTATCGGCCGATGCCTAGTTTAACGCACGATGTGCAAAACTGATGTCAAAGCTGACGTGCATACCTATATAACGAAGGTACATGATGTAATGAATACATGTAAAATTTTGCGTAACACAGCATTCCTAAACTAGCCCAGAATGTCTGCTGTGTGGATTGAGCAGTCAAGCAGTCATTTGAAAGAGTAACACATTTTCAGCGAGACAACTCAAAGGCGAAATCCATTAAAGCCAAGATAATGGAATTCATTGCCCTTGACAATCAACCGTTCTCTGTCGTGGGTGATGTTGGCTTTCGCCGACTGGTCGAGCACCGTTACACACTACCAAGTGCGCTATATTTCAGATGTTGCCCTACCGGAGTTACACAGTAATAGCATCACTGCTATTAGCTTCACAACATACATAGTATAGAACACCGTTTGGGTCTTTGTGTGTAAAAAAAGATAGTAGCACTCAAAGCTGTGCAAAAAAAGTCAGCAAACACTGGCCACGAACGATGTGTTTACAAAACCGCGTTGGTAATAAAGCATTTGTTCGACCGCAACTTCTGGGGTAGCTAGCTTTAGTTTGATACCTAGCTAGCACCAATACAACCAGCTTGAAACAATGACCAGTAGAAACTGCAGTCATTTTCATTTATTCTTAGCAATGATTTAGGAATCCTTCTGAGTAAGTATTAGCTAGGTTGCCACTTGTTGTTCACCTATTGAAATTGAACAGTTCATGAAAATAAATAGCGAGCCAGCTACTTAACCTTGTTGTCCAAAGCTAACGTTATAAAGCAGCCAGCTAGCTTCATCTGGCTAGTGAGGCTTGACCAGAACGGGGTTATGTGTTGTGAAGCTAGCCACAATAAGGATTAGGCACAATATTAGAATTTGCGGTTTGCCTTCAGAATAAAAGTATGTCATTGACGGTGATGTAAATGTTTACAAATAGTAGAATTATGCCATACTTTTATTTTTTAGGCAAACTGCAAAGTCCACTATTGTGGCTAATTCTTATTGTGGCTAGCTTCACATAGATGGGTCCGACCACCATTAATACGGTCTTATAAATTAGGGTTATTTTAGATGACACCTAGATGACTAGCACTGTAGCTGCGCGAAACACCTTTACCAGCATCATAGCATATGTATTGATGAATCTTTGTGACATATGATATAAGAGTGATAGTGTAATAACTACATAAAAATGTAATAACTACATAAAAATATAATGAACGAGTTAAATTATGTGACGTGCAGTCATGTTCAAGTCCTGATTGGTCAACAAACATATTTGACACGCAAAGACCCAAACGGCGTTCCATAGAAATCCTGGTTGACAATGAAATGACTGAACAAATGAACAATGAAATAGCACAGCAAGTAAGTGAAAGAAATAGGTTTTCATGATGTTTTACTGGTAATGGGACATACGTAAATGCAAACAAAATAACTTTTTGGTCAGTGTGTGTAACCTTCATTTAACTGGGCGAGTCAGTTAATTAGGAACAAATATTTGCAATGACAGCCTACCCCGGGCAAACCCGGACAACGCTAGGCTGTATGTCAAATTTGAGGATTCCATTGACAATTTGGTGTCTCTAAATACAAAGTTGTCATAGGTGTTACTCAATTTAAATGAGGGGAAATTACATTGTGAGCAAAATTATTAATCATGTCACTTGTGTAAATTATTTTCAAAGGGTTAATTATCTTAGATTTTAGCATCTGTGGCCATTTAAGAAAATCCTCAAGCCCCGGCCAAACTCTCCCCTAACCTGCACGACACTGGGCCAATTGTGCGCCGCCCTACGGGACTCCTGATCACGGCCGGTTGTGATACAGCCTTGGGTCGAACCAGGGTCTTTAGTGAAACCTCTAACACTGAAATGCAGTGCCTTAGACCGCTGCACCACTCGGGAGTGGGGTCCAGGGGTGAGACAGAAATATTTTTGCTATTTTCACAAGCAATTATTATGAGCGCAATTGCGGGCAGTGGCGCGAAATGCTGGGTTTTGGTAAATAAACAAGTTGTAGTTGTGACAAGGGCTTGGCCACTCACTGGCCAAACAAGGCGTTCCATGGCTTAACCTCTTGGAACCACCCATCCCGGATCCAGGATAATTGTCATCAACTACACTAAAAAGCATAGCGCAACGGTCAAATAATCTTACTAGAAAATATTCATATTCATGAAAATCACAAGTGAAATATAGCGAAACACAGCTTAGCCTTTGGTTAATCACCCTGTCATCTCAGATTTTGAAATTATGCTTTGCAGGGAAAACAATACAAGCATTTGTGTAAGTTTAACGATATACTAAGAAAACATTATGTACACCTAGCGGCAGGTAACTTGATCACAAAAATCAGAAAACAATCAAATGAATTGTTTACCTTTGATGAGCTTCGGATGTTTTCACTCACGAGACTCCCAGTTAGACAGCAAATGTTCCTTTTGTTCCATAAAGATATTTTTTATATCCAAATACCTGTTAGTTTGATACGTTATGCCTAGGAATCCACCGGAAATAGCGGTCACGACAACGCAGACAAAAATTCAAAAATATATCCATAATATCGACAGAAACAAGGCAAACGTTTTTTATAATGAATCCAAGGTGTTTTTCAAATATCTATTCGATAATATATCAACCGGGACAGTTGGCTTTTCACTAGGACCGGGAGGAAAAATGGCTACCTCTCTGTTTTGCCTAAAATCCAACAACAGACCACTTACGCAATGTGGACGTTTATGCTCATTCTTCAAAATAAAGGCTTGAAACTACGTCTAAAGGCTGTAAACACCTTAGGGAAGCCACAGAAAAGGGAATCTGGTTGATATCCCTTTCAATGGGCAATAAAGATGCATAGAAAGACAGGGGTTTCAAAATAAGAGTCACTTCCTGATTGGATTTTTCTCAGGATTTAGCCTGCAATATCAGTTCTGTTATACTCACAGACAATATTTTTACAGTTTTGGAAACTTGTGTTTTCTATCCTAAGCTGTCAATTATATGCATATTCTAGCATCTGGTCCTGAGAAATAGGCAGTTTACTTTGGGAATGTTATTTTTCCAAAAACAAAAATAGTGCCCCCTAGCTTCAAGAGGTTAATATTGCATGCGTTTGTCTGAAGTGCTTTAGGTTATTGACGGTCTTTGCGTCAATACGTTCTGTAGGTTATTGACGGTCCTCAATTCGGCTGAGGGCATGGAATATTCTCGTCCTAGTTCATTGTGGATTGACACTACAGATTAGTAGCCCTTTACATTCATACCAGTATACGGGTTGAAAATGGCAGATATTGACACTCATAAGCGCCTAAATTGGAACGCAGTGGCTGTACAGGTTCTCCGCTTCACAGCTCTGTATTGGTTTTTACTGACAGCTGCTCTGAATTTAAGCACTGCGCGAGACAAGAGGTTTCCCCCTCCCTCCTGCTAATTGGGCAACTTTAACAAATGTTTTTGTTGTCTGAGTGAGGGAAATGCAGTAAATTACAAGGACTCTATGTATTTTGAAGGATGAGACGTTGAGGATTATAAAACATACCGCTTTAATGTCATACATGCAAGCCAAACATCCGTGAGTCCAAATGTGTACTTCACATTTCCATAATCATAAAACAAATATAATATACAGTGTCAACGTTTATGATCACTATGTTTGATGTACAGTTACAAGATGTCATGGCGCTATATCCTGGGTTGTCCTGAACAGAATTAGGTTATATTTGTTGTATTGTGAAGACAATTTGCCGTGGAACATGCATCTAAATGCACTCATGACTCCATTCTACTCTCACCAAAACTACAATTTGCTTCTCTGAATTACCTAATGAAAGCCTAACACTGTAATATCGTATTTTCTAATTTAGCTAGTCATGTTGTTAATAGAACAAGCTTTCAAATTATACCCACCTGACCCAGATAATGGACCGCTTTTGGATTGCGTAAACAGCAACAGTACATTGTGTAAAGGCGGAGATGCAGGGTTGTGTTCCAAACAAAACGTCTACAAGTGTGCTTTCTAATACTTCCTCAACCGCACAGCTAGGAGAGCTGAAAAAAGTGCCTTATAGTTGAAGACACTTCTTTGATTCATAAAAGTGCATTCAAATTACTAAACTGTACACACTCAAAACCTTGTTGCACCTACTCCAAATTTGCTCGTTATGCTACTGAATGTATATAGAATATTTTCAGATTTTGTTATCAACAAAATGAGGTGAAAAGTACAGTAAATGTAGAATAGACATAAAATCAATAGTGTAATGTTCGGATTCAGTCTTCTGTCAGGTAAACTGTTGTGTCCTCACCTTTAGTCTAATAACTGTTCCATAATCTCCAAACTGTTCCCTTTTAATTGCTACCATGGTTATGCATTTCCATATTTCATCTGAAAGAAAGATCTCAATTTAGCCTTATCTAAATAGGCCAATTCCCACGAGTGTAAGGGATTAAATAGCATAAGCGACAGTTTACAACAACAACAAATCTGGCGTTTGCGCAATATATTTTTGGAGTGTTGACAGTCAACATTGTAACTGGCTTTAACGAGTGTAGGCCTTCACGCATCGCACTTCTCAAATAAAAAAACACTAGGCTCCCGTAAATGGAATTGTATGTGTGAGGCACATTCTCAATAAGCAAGATATATCCTAGGCCTGCCATTCATATGGCGTTAATGGACTGAAAAATGTTAACAGCCTACGTTTGGAGGAGCGCGTCTTTGGTAGCTGGACAAGAGGTGCTCTTTGGAAATATGGGGAGGTATTCAAGCTAAATGGAGTATGCATTTCAGGTAGGTCTATGTGAATTGTGAATAATGCAAAAGCATGTTGGCAAAAGCCTCACGTGTAGACCATTTAAAAACCTTTTATGGATAGACTACTTGGCTAATGCATGGCCAGGATGAGAAAGACACCAGACACAAGCAATTGTTACAGGAAAATAACTTAAATGGTTCTAAATAGGAGTGTCACCGGATTATCTCAACTCTCGTTCCATGAAGGGCATATAGCCTACCGAAGGGTTTTTATGCACATCCAAAATAATAAAAGGAGCTGGATAAAATAATGTAATAGACTACATAGATAAAAAGGGGATGTCCGCTCACTGTTTTGCTGCTACCACAATTCATCTTTTAATAAAGCCTTGGTGATTAAGATTTATTTCAAAGCAGTCTCACGAGCCAAACCTTTTATCGATAATCTTGACTACCTGGGGAATGCATTGGGCATGACAAAAAAAACTGCCTTCACTGAGCGGCTATAAAATATTTTTTAATGTTTCTAAATACGAGGTTTACGGCCACAAAAAGCACACCTCTCTTGTTCCATGTGCATATGGGCACTGTGCACCACGGCTGGATAGGCTGGACTTTCGTTGTCAAAATCCTGTCCTCACAAACCTAAACCTTTTTAAGAACACACCTCAGATATTGATCCCCCCTCCCACCACAGCACAAGCGAGCTCATATAAGACAGGTAAATTACCAATCTTGGTGCTAGGGTTTGAATATAGAAGAGCGCAGGCTTTAACAGGTCGAAATTGCAAACAAGCGTGTGTTTCACAATTGCGCTGGCTTAACGCTAGCTGAAAATAGAGCCCATTGAGGACACTTAGGACTTAAAGCAGCTAGCTAGGTAGAGGCTTCTTTCTTCCCATAAAGTTGTGAGTGTAGTTAGCATTACCCCAGAGGGGCCTACCTTTTGCATCCTCTGATTTGGTCTCCTCTGCTTTTGCAGCTGCCACATCCGTCCCGTCTTTGTCACCTTCCTCTTCCATACCAGTGGTTTTCTCAGTGTCCTCCACTCCGAGTACCTCTATTCCCTCTCTCAGTGAGGAGTCTGTTGTAGCCTCTGCAGCCTGCATCATCTTGTTGTTGCTACTATGCTGGAGAGAGAGTTTGCGTTGAGTTACATGTTAGCACCAGTAACAGTAATGTTTACTACAAACCCACTCCTAGTACAGAAGATATGCATATAAAAAAACAATCTATGTTGAGAATGTTTCTTTCAACACAGCTTATGGAGAAATTTCGGGTCAGAAAAAAAGCCTGGCTATTACATGGACGCTGAACATTTAGCCTGCTCCACAGTCCCTATGGAAGCTCTAGTCTACATTCCCTGGTTATATTCTGTTGAACTCTTTTAAACTGTCTCCATGGCTAAGGTAATACATGTTACCTTACAAAAAGTTGGTTTAAAACGAATCCTTGATGCGGACAAGACTAAATATACAGTGCCTTCAGAAGGTATTCATACCCCTTGACTTATTTCAACAACAAAAAAGGCATATTTGACAGCGATTACAGCTGTGAGTCTTTCTGGGTAAGTCTCCACACCTGGATTGTGCAACATTTGCCCATTTTTTAATTTTTTTTATTCTTCAAGCTCTGTCAAATTGATTGTTGATCATTGCTAGACAACCATTTTCAGGTTGCCGTAGATTTAAGTAAAAACTGTAACTTAGATTTGGCCTTGTGTTTAAGGTTATTGTTCTGCTAAAAAAAATGTTTTGAATCTCCCAGTGTCTGGTGGAAAGCAGACTGAACTAGGTTTTCTCCCGTGCTTAGCTCCATTAAATGTTTTAAAATCCCGAACACCCATAATGATTACAAGCATACCCATAACATGATGCAGCCACCATGTGCATGAAAATATGGAGAGCAGTACTCAGTAATGTGTTGTATTTTCCCCAAACATAACACTTTGTATTCAGGACAAAGTTTTAAATGTACTAATTTAGCAAAATACCAGTAAGCTGAACACACATCTGACATGTGTATAGAGAGTATGTTTTTATGTCTTGGTCTTCAACATATCAATGTATTTCAACATATTGATTATTCATTTGGACAGAATTCTACTTAAATCAGGTAAAAACGACCGAATAAGCCAAAAAACATGATATGATTGATAGATTTGGATGATAGTGAAATCGTGAAAATATTTTTTTTTGACTACTTTTAGCCTAGCTACACATTACATGTTATTAAAGTCAGCTAGCTATATGCTAGCTGACTAAACTCCACTCCATGGTGAAGACGTTTCTGATGAACTCCACCAAAGGAGTGGAGCAGAGACCAGGCTTTGTGGAATTCAAGTCTGACTACAATCGATTTGCCTAAGGTCAATACTTCAAAATAATTTAATTACGAAACATGTACCTTGTACTTGTGTGTCCTCTGTAGTTGCCTGCCTTTCTTTGTTTGCTGAAATCCATACTTTTTCAATAAACGTTCATCAAATACAACCACAGGCTGGTTCAACTGGCACATGCGATGAGTTGCCATCTTAGATCAACAGTAATGAGCAAATTGATAAAGTTTGAATCTCAGCAAAAAAACAAAACCATGCAACTACACTGTGGACAAATATATGTAAATTAAGCGTTTCAGAATTAAACACGTTTAAAGCATTCACCTTGGGCGAATCAGTGTAGTCGGAGCTGAATTCCACAAAGCCTGGTCTCTGCTTCACTCCTTTGGTGGAGTTCGTCATAAACTTCCTTCACCATGGAGTGGGGTTTAGTCAGCTAACTATATGTTAGTGAGCAGAAACATGCAATGCAATTGTCACTGTAAGAAACTATTGCAAGATATTGCGTTTGCTACCTTAATCCAATTGTCAGTTTGTTTTCGCAGATAGATCGGGTAGACAACGCAAATGATCCTACCAGTTAGTAATTGATAAATGCATCAAAAGTCTAAATATTCAAAACTAAGCAGATGGGAGACACACAGAAGTAAACACAGCGCCATTTTCTGGATAAACGAGACACAGACAGCGGGGGCGGGGCGTAGGGAACCCATATGCACCCAGAAATAATTGTCAATTTCCAAGCTTCATGATTTCGGGTAACAATATTCAAATCGAACAAATGTATATTATATTGCTTACTTGTAAATTGCAACATTTACGTGATTTTAACTATTTAATTTTTGGAATGAGGAAGTGGTGGAGGAAGTTCACGTCATAGGTCATACGACCAAGAGTGCCGATTGGCTCAGTTTGGTGACGGCCCCTGTGCCTTATCGTTTGAAAATATTGGGCGGAAGGCCATTTTACGATCGTTTAAGTCTTTATTTGTTTTATCAACAAATTCTGGCATCATTTACTTTAGCAAACATCTTGAACTTTTTTTTATACAAATCACATTTTATAGAGAACAGGAGAAAACTTTCGGTAAGGTTGAGTGTTTATTCGCTTTAGATTCTCGACAACTGACCTGGCTAACGACATCTAACAACAAAGATAGCCAGCGGTCTGCCTGCCACCCTATGTGTTTCGAGCTTGTTTGCTAGCTAACATTAGCTGGCTAACCCGTGTTTATCGGACTCTCATTGTCAGTTTCTAGCTAAGTAAAGGTAATTTCTTGTTTCATAGACATGGCGGCCCAGCGCGTGGCTGAGGACGTTGCGAGAGGAACCAAACAGACAGCCAGGGTTCGGGTCGCGGTGCGCCTACGGCCCTACATGCACATGCAGGACCAGAAGGGCGAGGGGGCCTGCGTAAGAAGACTGGATACGGAGACCCTGGAGATAATCAACTGGAGGAACGCCACAGAGACTCTGCAATACCAGTCAGTGGCTTTTTGCCTGATACAATATCAACCTTTAGTCATCACATGCCAGTTTATTTTAATACTTGATTAAAAAAAAGTGGTTGAACATAGAAGACGGTGTGTTTGGGGACCAGATGGATCACTTGCTTCCTTTCGTGTGTGTGGCACAACATACCACAGGCAACAGACTGTGTCCCTTAAAATTCTGTGGTGGGTTTCAGGTTTGATGTCTTCCACGGTGAGGAGACAACTCAACAGGAGGTGTTCCTCTCCTCAGTGAAGCCCATTCTGCCCCACCTACTGAAAGGACAGAACGCCAGCGTCTTTGCCTACGGCCCAACAGGAGCTGGTATGTCAAAGGGCTCTCATTTCATGTATTCCTTTGAGGGCGATACAAGGTACTGTCAATGAGTTACTGTCACAGACTGATTTCAGGTTAAGCATCAGTACTTTCACTCTCATAAGATTGGCCCTATATGTCCTTCCACTGCATTTATTTTGCTCTTCCATCTTATTTATATCATTGATGTTTCTAGAGCTGCTTATCAGCGCTGTGCGTATATGCAACTTTGACTATACCCTAATGCAACAGTTCTCAGCCTTTACAGGGACCACCAAATCAGTCATAAGTTGCAAAAAAAATTGGGTCAAATTTCTGGTCCGTTTTAGCAGTGAACGTAACATATTAAAGGCATCTTATTACAAATTGGGAAAATATATTTTATGGTCCTTCTGTAGCTCAGTTGGTACAGCATGGCGCTTGTAACGCTAGGGTAGTGGGTTCGATCCCTGGGACCACCCATACGTAGAATGTATGCACACATGACTGTAAGTCGCTTTGGATAAAAGCGTCTGCTAAATGGCATATATAAAACATTAATGCATTCGGTACTGCCCGCGGATCACGGCTTGAAAACCACTGCTCTAATTTGCATTATCAGTAAATGGCTCAACAAGAGTGGTTAGCAGCAATATTTTATATCTGGAAGCATGCTAGAAAACTCCATTATCCACCAGCCAGCACCAACCGCCTGTTCCTCCATCTCCTCACCCAGGGAAGACCCACACTATGCTGGGCAGTCAAGAACAGCCAGGGGTGATCCCACGGGCGGTCCGAGGTGTCTTCAACCTGGTGAAAGCCAAGGAGAGGGAGCACGAAGGCTGGGACTACAGCATCGGCATGTCCTACCTGGAAATATACAACGAGAAGGTAGGACTGGGTGGTCTGATGTTTTATGAAATATGCTTAGCTGGTTTGTTTGGTTATAATTGTTGCTGTTATTTATTGTGATGCATTGTGAGTGCTTTCATGTTTTTGCAAATATGTCCTTAATCAATTTTTCATTCCTCGCCTCAAAACACATCAGGGGAGAACGTTAGAGGGGAGGGACCTTAGATCCTCTCCTCCAATGCATTTTTGAGAATGAGGTGGACACAAAGAATAGAAAGTGAAACGAATGTTGAATCAATGATTTGGTTTTATTGTATTGAGACTTTTTTTGGCAGTATTTTTACATCTCATGGTCGGTCCCTGCCTCCTTCCCTTTTCCAGGTGCTGGACCTGTTGTCCCCCAGTGCTCAGGATCTGCCCATCCGAGAGGACAAGGACAGGAACATCCTCATCCCGGGCCTGACCCACACGCCCCTCTCCTCCTTCTCCAACTTCCACTCTCATTTCATCCCTGCCAGTCTCAACCGCACCACAGCCTCCACCAAGCTCAACCAGCGCTCCAGCCGCAGCCACGCCATTCTACTCATCAAGGTTTCTACACACTCTGACTCGCATAGGTTTATATATTTCCCATGAATGACTTAGTATTAGATGCATAACATGACATAGATGGATTTACATAAGCATCCCTCTGGTTGCTGCTGCTATGCCTGTTGGGACAATCTCGGAGACGTAAAGACATCTGTCTTTAATAGCACCGTCCGTGCTAGTGAATAAGGCAACTCATATTTAGCAGTCTGAACACAGATTTAGATATCTCTGTAGCAGAGCCATAGATGGAGCACGAAATGATTCCCTACCCTCTCCCTTCCTCTTTCCCTCCACTCTCCATACCTTTATCCTTCTCCACTTTTCTCCCTTGCTCCTTCCCCACCATACCTTTATCGTTTTCCCATTCTTCTTTTCCTCCTCAATTATAATGCTTAATTCTAAATGTGGGCCTTGGTAATAATGTCCAACTGACACTAGTGGGAATTTATCGCTTCTCCTTGTGCTTTAAGCAAATTGTCTGAATTACTGTCTGACTGTGTTAAATCTGAATTATTAATTTTGGATTATTTTTAATCTGGATTGTTTGACGCCAGTATCAAATTGGCTGAGAGAGATTTAGCTCAGTACAAATATATAACTTGGCTGATAACTAAAACAACTTGCCCCAGCATCTCGCCCTCTGTCAGCCCATAGTGAACCGAACCATGAACCAACGGTGTCACAGCACACAAATAACAATCCTGGACAGCCTTTCCCAAGTTGTAACCATGCCCATGAAGTGTAGCGGCAGACATTCTATCAAAATGGACAATGAGGTAGCCAGCTCAGCCTCTCGTGAGAATGAAATCAATCCCAAGGTTAGCAATGTTTGTTCTGTCATATGGACGTGGTTTGGGTTTGAGGTCCGATGTTCAGCAAATCAATGTCCTGTGCAAAGTGTGTCTCAAGACAATTGCCACCTGACGTGGCAGCACAACTAACCTCTTCCAGCACCTGAGACAGAAACACGCAGTGGAATGGGAGGAATACGTGAAACTACACAATGCTGATACTTCCAGTTGTCCCACTCCCAAAACGTCTGGTAAAAGACAATAATACCATAGCTGCAGCATTTTCAAACGTCATTCCATATAACAAGAAAAGTTTGAGGAGGAAGGAGATTTATCACATAGCAAAATATATGGTCCCCATCTATACAGTGGAAAAGCCTGGCTTCAAAAAGCTGCTAAACACAATTGATCCCAAATATCAGCTACCAAGCCGCAAGTATTTTGCGGAAGAAGCATTGCCACGGTTATACATTGCTACCTGCGAAAGAGCAGTGGTCGGGATAAAGTACTCAATTTATCATACTTGAGTAAAAGTAATTTACAAATGAAGCACGTGTGTTTAGTAAGTAGAGATGTCCAGAATGCTTTCTTGATAAGTGTGTGAATGTGACCATTTTCCTGTCCTGCTTTTGATTGTCAGGGGGAAGAAAAAAAGTACATTTATTTTCTTTAGGAATGTAGTGAAGTAAAAGTTGTCAGAAAATATAAATAGTAAAGTACACATACTACCGTAATTTCCGGACTATAAGCCGCTACTTTATTCCCACACTTGGAACCTCGCGGTTTATACAATGATGCTGCAAATTTATGGATTTTTCCCGCTTTCACAAGATTCATGCCGGCAAAAAACTGAGCACCGTCACATAGTGTGACGTAAATTGAGCGCGCTCAAACTTCCCATCATTCTGATTACGGTAGTAATTTTGTCACCCTCATCATGGCAAAGACACGGAGAAATGCATATGATGCAGCTTTCAAGTTGAAGGCGATCGATCTGGCTGTTGGAAAAGGAAATAGAGCTGCTGCACAGGAGCTTGGCTTTAATGAGTCGATGATAAGACTTTCTAAACAGCAGCGTGAGGAACTGACTCAGTGCAAAAAGACAAGAAAAGCTTTCAGAGGGAAGAAAAGCAGTTGGCCCAAAGTATTTGCAGCCACTCGACATCAGTGTAAATCGTGCATTTAAGGTGGCGCTCCTTGTTCAGTGGGAGGCTTGGATGACAAGTGGGGAGAAATCCTTCACTAAAACGGGCCGCATGCGAAGAGCAACTTATGGTCAAGTCTGCCAGTGGGTCCTGACAGCGTGGAGCATTGTCAAAAAATCCACTATCCGCTACGGGTTTCGAAAGGCTGGACTGCTGCGTGTTGAAGGGGCAGCATGAGCTCAGCGGGGTATTTGCCTCCGGATGAAAGTGACGAGAGCGACAATGAAAACGATCCAACATCGGATGAAGCAATTCTGAGGCTATTCAACTCCGACACCGAAGGAGATGACTTCAGTGGTTTCAGTGCACAGGAGGAGGAAGATGGTGACCAATGACTTTACTGGTAGGCTACTGTTTAATTTGTTACAAGCCGTGTTTCGTTTAAAGGCTGTGTAAAGTTCATTTGTTTCAATGTACCGGTAGGCACCTGCGGCTTATAGACATGTGCGGCTTATTTATGTACAAAATACATATTTTTTTAAATAATTCAGTGGGTGCGGTTTATAGTCCAGCAATTACGGTACTTAAGTAAAAATGATTTAAAGTACTACTTAAGTACTTTAGCCAGCTTCTCTGTGACTCTTTCGCAGTGGTGTAATGTGTCGTACTTTTTCCACCACAGCCGCTCTATGGTCGAGCAGAACGTTGGAGCCATATCTAAGCTTGACAGTCCAGTATATAAATGAAGAATGGACATTGCTAAATGTGTGCCTCTAGACATACTTCCCCGATAACCATACGGGTGAAATTATAGCCCAGGGTCTCGAAGACGCACTGGCATGGAAGCTGACCGAAGACAAATGGTGTGCATGATAAAAGCATTGCGCTTGAACAAGTGGACCCGTCTGCAGTGCTTTGAACACAGGCTTCCCCTCGCTATCGTTAAGTGCGACATTGGATAATGAAAATGCATTCAAAAAATGAATCTTCAGACCAGCTGTAGAATTATTCTTTTTTTAAATTATAATAATAATTTACCTTTGTAGCTTGTTGTAATTCTACCAATCCAATAGAAAATTAACCACAGGCATGTTTAAAGAATAACAACATGGACTAAATGTAATTGATTTGATATCTTTTCAATCAACACAATTAAATATGTAAACATATAGGCCTGTGCAAACAGCTACAATGGTCAAACATTCCTAAACAATGTAGTAGTAGTACTATACAAGGTGATAAGTTTTTGCCAATGTGTTTTTTGTCAAATAGAAATAAGGCCTATCAAAACCTGTTACATCACGATGTGTGGGAATGCTGTATTTGTTACATGACTAAAAATGTTGCCATTCTAAATATTATTTTTGTTTCTTAAAAAAAAGAAATATACAGAGAATGGTTTGAAAGACCCTCGGATTGACCGTGCCATCGGGGTATGCAAAAAGGTTGTCATCAGCTTCAAAAATAGCAGAGATATGGTTTTGGTACAGGCTGTGCTCAATCTACCAACTCAGAGTCCTAACCAGGTGGGGTTCAAGACAGAAGATGATTGAACGAGTCCTGAAGCAGGAGAAGGCCATAGCACGGGTCATGGGCTCCGAGAAGAAAAGCAGGCACCAGGTGCCCAGCTGGCAGCATATCAAGGTTTTTGAGTCAGTTCATCTGTGCAACACCACCTGCAGCCAGGGGAGGGTGAGAACTGTCTCGCAAAGCAAACCAAGAGCGCCACACTGGAGTATCTAAATGACAAGTACAGTATGATGACCCTGCCACAGATGACCACCTGGATATGGCTTCATTCAATCAATCAAATGTAGTTATAAAGCCCTTCTTGCATCAGCTGATGTCAAAGTGCTGTACAGAAACCCAGCCTAAAACCCCCAAACGGCAAGCAATGCAGGTGTAGAAGCAGAACCGGACCCCCGGTCCAGGAGAAAATACTTGGCAGACGACAAGGTTGAGGGCATCAAACGAAGAGCTGTTTTGGAGCTCCAGTCTCTGCTAGCGGAGTAGAGCACACCTCAGCCTGCCACAGCTCTGCATGTGCGCCTAGAAGCTGAACCTGTGGCTAAGAAGAGCAAGAAAATACTTGCATCTTCAAGAAGACCGTAACGTCTGCCTCCCAGTCAGAGGATGACACCATCAAAACTGAGCTGTCAAGCTAATTGATGTCCCCTGACACAGACCCAAGACTGAGCGATCTTGCAAAGAAGTACCTATGCCCCTTCAGATAGGGTCTTCAGCACAGCTGGAAACATTGTAACATGCCATAGGACATGCCCCAAACCAGAATCGGTCGACAGACTTGAGTTCCTCTCCAGAAACCTATAGGAGCAAAGTAGAATATTGTTTTGTTTGACAGAAATGTAGTATTTGTTTTATTTTGCACATTTTCAGGGATACATGAGGCATGTTTTCATATTTAAAAAATCTTATGCTCAATGACAGCCTGGCAAGTGATGGTGTTCATTTGTTTATTTTGCACATATAGGCTTAATTGATACAGAAAGACAAGTGGCATTATTTCTTTATTCATTTTAATGAAGAAAACACTTATTTTAATTGTCTTTTTTATTTAGAAAAAAACACACAAATCGAGATACACAGTACAATCGGAAAGTATTCAGACCACTTGACTTTTTCCACATTTAGTTGCAGCCTTATTCTAAATTTCTTTACATTAGATTTGTTAGGCAAAAAAAACAAACACAATACCTCATAATGACAAAGTAAAAACTGTTTTTCTTTTGTGCAAAGGGAAGCTACTTTGAACAATATCAAATATATAATATATTTTGATATGTTGAACACGTTTTTGGTACTACATGATTCCATCTGTGTAATTTCATAATTTTGATGTTTTCACTATTATTCTACAATGTAGAAAATAGTAAAAATAAAGAGAACCCATGAATGAGTCCAAACTTTTGACTGGTACTGTAGGTTGTCACTCAATTAATAAAGCCTGATGTCACGGAAACCGTTTTAGCATTTGAATGTTAAAGGTTCCACACAGACGTGCAAGATCAGGAACAGGCTGCCTACTTCACGTTGGGCGCAGTGCGCGGTCTGACTAGGCAGGCTACTGATATTCCCTGGGGTTGTTTGGTATATAAAATTACTTGTAGATCAATGACTGTCAACACAGTTGCATGCTTAATTTGACACTGAAGGAGAGCACGCAACTTGCCAAACTAGCTTATTTTTTACATTTACATTTAAGTCATTTAGCAGACGCTCTTATCCAGAGCGACTTACAAATTGGTGCATTCTTTTAGAAGGATGGAAGGTAATATAAGCAAAATGAGTGAATCTGTTAATGGTAATGTTTAAATAGATTTTCTGACTGAACAATCGGGGACCGATGCGTGTTGGTGAGTCCTTACATCCATATAATTTTTGCTAATGAGTTCAGTGACCAGTGTCCCATTGCCTGCATAAGAGATGTTAAGCAACCTAAATACCATCCATGCATTATTACAAATACATTTTAGGGATTTTAATGAGCATAATTTCATGTCTGATCTGGGGTTGTGTGACGGGCATTGCCATCGATCTCTGACTCGGATCAGGCCCTAAATTGTTTCACTTCTCTAACATTGTTGCAAATCAGAGCCCTGCATGGACATTCATTTTAAGCCCTACCCATGCCCGCAATGTTCAGGACCTACCTACCCAGGCCCAATTGCTTCTGCCAAATTTAAGGCCCTGCCCGAAATACAAAATAACTTTGTTAGTTCCTCTCTGTCAGTCACGCTCTGCTCATGGCGGCTCTGTTTCTGTGAGTATCCATATCTCAATGACTAGACATTCGAGAGCAGTTGGCTCCTTTCGTCACTCTAAACTCTGACAAAACTCAAAGAACCTTATTTTCTGAGAAATAATCTCTCCTGTGCTATATTTGATGAGGTTGAAGCACTTCTGACACCAAGTTATGATCTTAGTCAGATATCACTGTACTGTGCAGCGAATCAAGCAAATGGCTTAGCTTCAAAATGTTAGTGATACCTATTGATGCAAAAACAGGCCCTATCCGTCCCTAACCCAATGTATAATGTCGGGTTCAGGTAACAGATAAGCATGCTTCGTATAAAATAAAACTTAGAAAAATGATAGGCCATCTATTTGAAAGAATAGTTTCTGGAAATTCTTCTAATTCCAGGAGAGGGAGTCCTTTATTCACCTCAAAAGTGACTGTAAATAATGAATGAACTCTCATATACACATTCACTATTTTTATTTCAACCATTTCATATGATGCAGCACTCTGCCCCACTTATTGCAGAATTGTTTACCTATATTTTTAACTTGACAGTTGTTCCTACGATCTTGAAAGCTGAACATGTACTCTCCCTACACGAAGGAGATGATCCTTCTGACTTAGATAAATTGAACCATATTTATCTTGGCTTTCCAAAGTTTTAGAATCCCTGCCCAACTCTCAGCTAATATTCTTTTTTCTCTCTCATCCTATTCTAAATGTGCACCGTTTTAGAGCTGGTCATGGTACCGTTTCAGCTGCTACGCTTGTTCTAGATGTGTTAAATTGCTTAGATCATAAAAAAAACTTTGCTGCCTTATTTATAGACATTTCCAAGGTATTTGACACTTGACCATTACATTCTCATTCAAAGGCTGACTGAAATAGGCCTAGATCAGTTCTCAAACTGAAGCCTATCTGTCAGATCGGACACATTGCGTGATTTCTGATGGTGTAAACCAAAGTCTAGTTTCGGGTATATTACAAAAGGTGTAACGCTGGGATCGGTATTGGGACGTGTTCTCTAAACTATTTATATGAATAATATTGATCTCTGTTTATAATATTAATTTCTATTCAGAAGACTCTTATCTATGCTATTGCCCAAACTGTTGACCAGGCTATGTTACAAAAAGTTGGTTTAAAACTTACAGTGCCTTCAGAAAGTATTCACACCCCTTGACTTATTCTGCATTTTGTAACAAAGTGGGATTGAATTAGCTTTTTTTCTCTCAATGATCTACACAAAATTATCATGTCAAAGTGGAAGAAAAATGTAACATTTGTTAAAATTACGATTCTTTAAAAAAAATGTATTAAGAAAAACACTCTTGATTAAATAAGTTTTCAAACCCGAGTGTTAGAATCACATTTGGTAGCGATTACAGCTGTGAGTCTTTCTTGGTAACCCTCTAAGCGCTTTGCACACCTGGATTATACAATTGTTTTATTTTAAACCTTCTTCAAGCTCTGTCAAGGTGATTGGTGAGCATTGCTAGAGAGCAATTTTCAAGTCTTGCCAATTTTAAGTCGAAACTGTAACTAAGCTACTCACTAACATTCAATGTCGTCTTTGTAAGCTATTCCAGTGCGTATTTGTCCTTGTGTTTTAGGATATTGTCCTGCTGAAAGGTGTTTGTTTCCAAATGTCTGTTGGAAAGCAGACTGAACCAGGTTTTCCTCTAGGATATTTGCCTGTGCTTAGATATATTCAGTTTCTTTCTATCCTAAAACACTCCCTAGTCCTTGCTGATGACAAGCATACCCATATGAAGAGTGGTACTTAGTGATGTGTTGGATTTGCCCCAAACATAACTCTTCATATTCAAGACATAAAGTTAATTTCTTTGACACATTATTTGAAGTTTTACTTTAGTGCCTTATTGCATGTTTTGGAATATTATTGATTCTGTACAGGGTTCTCTCTTTTCACTCTGTCAATTAGGTTATGGAGTAACTACACTGAACAAAATAATAATTTAACATGTAAAGTGTTGGTCTTAAAGGCACTGAAATAACAGATCCCAGAAATGTTCCATGTGCACAAAAAGCTTATTTCAAATGTTGTGCACGAGTTTCCTTACATCGCTGTTAGTGAGAATTTCTCCTTTGCCAAGATGGCCCATCCACCTGACGGGTGTTTCATATCAATAGGCTGATTAAACAGCATGATCATTACACAGGTGCACCTTGTGCTGGAGACCATAATAGGCCACTCTAAAATGTGCAGTTTTGTCACACCACAATGCCACAGATGTCTCAAGTTTGAGGGAGTGTGCCATTGGCATGTTGACTGCAGGAATGTCCTCCAGAGCTGTTGCCAGATAGTTGGCTTGTTCTCATTAAAGACCCGTAGATCACTTCATTACTACCTTTTTTGTTTGCCAAACTATACAAGCTTCCCACTTACCTTAGTTCTTAAAGTATAAAAACATGACATAAGCAACCCTGTGAACAGGTTTGGTAACTCTTGAGGTTCCTCGGGTCTCTACCGAACTAGGTAAATCCACTTTTAGTTTTAACACTCCACATTTTTGGAATCGTTTACAAAAATGCATTATGTTTGGATTTGCTCAGTTTAAAACTGACAAATGAGTTTATGAGGTGTTCAATTGTTTTGATTGACTTTTGATAACTTGTTTGTGATTGCTGTGATTGATCTAGTGTACTTCGTATTGTATCTTGTAGTTTTATATTTTCTTTTATGTCCTCAGGGCACGATTGAAAATGAGACACCTGGTCTCAATTGAGCTTCCCTGAATAAATACAAGTTAATCATTCCTTCTGCCTCTCTCCAGGTGGTGCGTACACAGCGCAACCCCCCGCACCGGCAGCAGACAGGCAAGCTCTACCTCGTGGACCTGGCCGGCTCGGAGGACAACCGGCGTACGGGCAACAAGGGCATCCGCCTAAAGGAGAGCGGTGCCATCAACCTCTCCCTCTTCACCCTCAGCAAGGTGGTGGACTCGCTCAACGCGGGCGGCGGCGGGCGTGTGCCCTACCGTGACAGCAAGCTGACAAGGCTTCTGCAGGACTCGCTGGGCGGCTCGTCCCACTCGGTCATGATCACCAACATCGCACCCGAGTACACATACTACTTTGAAACCTTCACAGCACTCAACTTTGCCGCCAAGTCCAAGCAGATCGTCAACAAGCCCTTCGTACGGGAGACGGTGACCGTGCCATCTGTACAAGGTGAGAAAGGGGCGATTATATTATGGGCCCGTTCATTGCAGGCAGCAAGTAATATGGCACAGCACAATTGTAGATTTGGATGGATTCAAGTTTTGACAAGAACCCTGGTTCCCTGAACCCTGGTGCCTTTTTTCCTGGTGGTTCTTACTGTTTGACATAAAATTGTACTAATCACAAATTAAACTTTAATTATTATTTTTTCTTTTTCTTTTAGACAGCCATGTATTTATTAATGACTCCATTATACAATCATACAATCAATTTGACAAAGTTCTTGCCAATCTAACTTCCAAACAACATAAAGTTAATAATTAATTTGAATGGTATATCTCTACTGATGAACTGGGTAAATCAAGATGTAGCCTCGGTCTATTCACAATACAGGTGAATGCATATTATTCCAATGGAGTGTGTGCGTGCATTGAGTTGAGCTTGTTTTAGCTACAGATTACTAACAATCCCTCCCATTTAGGACTTCTTATATTGGCAACTATTAGAACATATATTATTTTATTGTACTGATCAACAACATTTACATAGAAGCATTCATTTTATAGAAGTGTCTGCAGTCTCTTTTAATAAAGTAATGACTCATTTACAAGGCAGAATGTGGCTGTCGAATCTGACTGTGCTTATGGAATCTAGTAGAAGCCAGATGGAGTTGAGGTAGACTAAGAAGTGATTAGATTTTTTTGTGACGAGGGAGACGAGTTAATAACGTTTGGTCACAATCAGCTTTGACGTCAACGTATTTTGTTATGCATATTATCACAAAAAAGTACTAGGGAAGTGAATTCCGCTGTAAGCTAGCAAGGAAAGTTAGCTTCCATTTTTAATTGTAGCCTTGCGGTATCGTCTTGCATCATAAAAGTGTTCTAGGCTCTATGGACATTGTTTTGCCTACAGTAATGAACAGTTTCTACATGTTGTGGTGCATTATTCATGTGTGATAACTTCTGTGCAGCGTGACTGAGCTAACAATGCAGCCTAGACAGCTCTAGCAATGATTGAGTAAATGGAGCAGGCACTTATTCACAACAGGGAATAAGCTGGGAGGGGACCCTCTTACCAATATTTTTTTTTTTTACTGAGAACTTTGATAAAGTTTACATTATATACAAACCCAACTTGGCGTGAGAATGCGCTTATCCTCCCACAAACTTTAGATAATGTGTACATACAGTTTATAGTGGGAGATGTATTACGTCGCAGGGCAAAAGTAGTAGCCTTGTGCAAATGGGGAATATATGACTCTTAGGTAGCCTAGCTAAATATAATAAGATGCAAACATTTGCCGTTAGTGAGAAGAGTGAAACTTAATTTTTTTGCCTTTGCATTCCAAAATAATTAGAAAAATACATTTCCATGACCATTGCAGAATAAATTCCTCACCTTTTGTGACTGGTGGTTTCATAGGCTACTTGCGAAGTAGTCTGTAGGCTTACAACAAGTTAGTAGGCTATCATTCGTCCCATCTCTCATTTAATTGGACCCACGTCACAGTAGGAAATTAGATAAGCTATTTCAAGTATTTTGCTCTATGCGATCCAATCCGAAGCGCAGTTTAATGCTTGAATAATGTTTCACCCTTTCCATTGACATTTGTAAGCCAGACCTACAGTTGAAGTCGGAAGTTTACATACACTTAGGTTGGAGTCATTAAAACTAGTTTTTCTACCACTCCACAAATTTCTTGTTAACAAACTATAGTTTTGGCAAGTCGGCTAGGACATCTCCTTTGTGCATGACACAAATTATTTTCCCAACAATTGTTTACAGACAGATTATTTCACTGATTATTCACTGTATCACAATTCCAGTGGGTCTGAAGTTTACATACACTAAGTTGACTTTGCCTTTAAACAGCTTGGAAAATTCCAGAGAATTATGTCATGGCTTTAGAAGCTTCTCGATAGGCTAATTTACATAATTTTTGTCAATTGGAGGTGTACCTGTGGATGCATTTCAAGGCCTACCTTCAATCTCGGTGCAGCTTTGCTTGACATCATGGGGAAATTAAAAAAGAAATCCTCTAAGACCTCAGAAGGAGGTCTACAATTGTCCAAGTCTGGTTCATCCTTGAGAGCAATTTCCAAACGCCTGAAGGTACCACGTTCATCTGTATAAACACCATGGGACCACGCAGCCATCATACTGCTCAGGAAGGAGATGCGTTCTGTCTCCTAGAGATGAACGTACTTTGGAGTGGAAAGTGCAAATCAATCCCAGAACAACAGCAAAGAACCTTGTGAAGATGCTGGAGGAAACCGGTACAAATGTGTATCTATATTCACAGTAAAACAAGTCCTATATCGACATAACCTGAAAGGCTGCTCAGTAAGGAAGAAGCCACTGCTCCTAAACCACCATAAAAAAGCCAGACTACGGTTTGCAACTGCACATGGGGACAAAGATCGTACTTTTTAGAGAAATGTCCTCTGGTCTGATGAAACAAAAATGGAACTGCTTGGCCATAATGACCATCGTTATGTTTGGAGGAATAAAGGGGGAGGCGTGCAAGCCGAAGAACATCTCAAATGATGCTGCCACCCCCGTGCTTCACATGTTGTGGGAGTGCTTTGCTGCAGGAGGGACTGGTGCACTTCACAAAATAGATGCGATCATTGTAGGGAAATGATGTGGATATATCGAAGCAACATTTGAAGACATCAGTCAGGTTGTTAAAGCTTGGTAGCAAATTGGTCTTCCAAATGGACAATGACCCCAAGCATACTTACAAGGTTGTGGCAAAATGGCTTAATGACAACAAAGTCAAGGTACTGGAGTGGCCATCACAAAGCCCTGACCTCAGTCCCATTGGAACATTTGTGGGCAGAACTGAAAAGGCTCGTGCGAGCAAGGAGGCCTACAAATCTGACTCAGTTACACCAGCTCTGTCAGGAGGAATGGGCCAAAAATCACCCAACTTATTGTGGGAATCTTGTGGAAGGCTACCCGAAACACTTGACCCAAGTTAAACAATTTAAAGGCAATGCTACCAAATACTAATTGAGTGTATGCAAACTTCTGAGCCACTGGGAATGTGTTGAAAGAAATATAAGCTCAAATAAATCACTCTCTACTATTATTCTGACATTTCACTTTATTTAAAATAAAGTGGTGATCCTAACTGACCTAAAACAGAATTTTTACTAGGATTAATTGTCAGGAAGTTTGAAAAACTGAGTTTTTAAAGTATTTGGCTAAGGTGTATGTAAACTTCCGACTAACTATACATATGAATATTATAATGTCAAGTTTCTTGTGCAGACAATATTTAATATCTAAGCATAATACATACATACATACATACATACATACATACATACATACATACATACATACATACATACATACATACATACATACATACATACATACATACATACATACATACATACATACATACATACATACATACATACATACATACATACATACATACATACATACATACATACATACATACATACATACATACATACATACATACATACATACATACATACATACATACATACATACATACATACATACATACATACATACATACATACATACATACATACATACATACATACATACATACATACATACATACATACATACATACATACACATACATACATACATACATACATACATACATACATACATACATACATACATTTGCAAGAAAGTATGTGAACCCGTTGGAATTACCTGGACTTCTGCATAAATTGGTCAAACAATGTGATCTAATCTTCCAGTAAGTCACAACAGACAATCACATTCTGCTTAAACTAATAACACACAAATTGTTGTGTTTTTCTTGCCTATTTTGAATAAATAATTTAAACATTCACAGTGTAGGTTGGGAAAAAATGGTGAATATCTAGGCTATTGACTTCTCCAAACGCTAATTGGAGTCAGCTAACCTGGAGTCCAATCAATGAGACGAGGTTGTTGATGTTGGTTATAAAATATAATGCAATATAAACAACTCACAATGTGAGTCTGCTATTCACAAGAAGCATTTCCTGATGTGAACCATGCCTCTAACAAAAGAGATCTCAGAAGACCCAAAATTAAGATTCGTTGACTTTCATAAAGCTGGAAAGGGTTACAAAAGTATCTCTAAAAGCATTGATGTTCATCAGTACACGGTAAGACAAATTGTCTGTAAATGGAGAAAGTTTAGCACAGTTGCTTCTCTCTCTAGGAGTGGCTGTCCTGCAAAGATGGCTACAAGAGCACAGCGCAAAATGCTGAATGAAGTTAAGAAGAATCATAGTGTCAGCTAAAGACTTACACAGATCTCACATGCGAACATCTCTGACGAGTCTACGATACGTAAAACACTAACCAAGAATTGGTGTTCATGGGAGAACACCACTGAGGAAGCTACAAAAAAACATTGCTGCATGTCTGAAGTTCGCAAAAGAGCATCTGGATGTTCCACAGCGCTACTGGCAAAATATTCTGAGGACAGATAAAACTACATTTGAGTTGTTTGGAAGGAACACAACACTATGTGCCGAGAAAAAAGCACAGCACACATCAAAACCTCATCCCAACTGTAAAGTATGGTGGAGGGAGCATCATGGTTTGGGCTGTTTGCTGCCTCAGGTCTTGGACAGCTTGCTATCATCGACTGAAAAATGAATTCCCAAGTTCAGCCTTGTATTCTTCTGCAAAATGTTTCTGTCCGCCAATTGAAGCTCAACTGAAGTTTGGTGATGCAACAGGACAACAACCCAAAACACAGCCTTCTGGATTGGCCCAGTCAGGGTCCTGACCTCAACCCGGTTGAGATGCTGTAACATGACCTCGAGCAGTTCACACCAGACATTCCAAGAATATTGCTGAACGGAAACAGTTTTGTAAAGAGGAATGGTCCAAAATTCCTCCTGACCGTTGTGCAGGTCTGATCCGCAACTACAGAACACGTTTGGTTGAGGTTATTGCTGCCAAAGGAGGGTCAACCAGTTATTAAATCCAAGGGTTCACATACTTTTCCCACCCTGCACTGTGAATGTTTACACGGTGTGTTCAATGAAAACATAAGATATAATTGTTTGTTATTAGATTACGCAGACTGTGTTTGTCTATTGTTGGGACTTAATGAAGATCAGATCAAATGTTATGACCAATTTATGCAGAAAGCTAGGTAATTCCAAAGGGTTCACATACTTTTTCTTGCCAATGTATATCAGAACCATTGCAGAATAAATTCCTCACCATTTCTGGTTATGTTGAGACGGTTGAGTTTATATTTCCCGTATTTCCCGAAGTAGCCATACAACAATTTACCTTCCACATATCATTTAATTGGGCCTATTAGATAGGCTATTATTATTTCTAGTGTTCTATATTCATCCGACGGGCAGCGTGGTTTATAACACACAGTAAAATTTAACAGGTGAACCGTTTATTTTGCATTGAAGTGTCGGCTGTCACTGTAAGTACATTTTACATTTACATTTAAGTCATTTAGCAGATGCTCTTATCCAGAGCGACTAGGTCTACTGTAGTATACTCAGATAGTGTATAGACACTATTTCAGAATTCGAGGGCAGTGCAGCATATTTAGGTTCCATAAAAAGTTAATGCAATCCATTATTGTGTTCGAAATGATCTGTTTACAAGTCCACAACAATTTGCAATTGTTGGTCTTTCAGAAACGCCTCACAAAGACATTGGTAGAATGGCGCCGGAGGGGATGGCTGACGTTTTACGTGCTCCTATGTTCAAGTTCACTATTTCCTTTAGATACTGACTCGGTCTAATTCCAGTAGGTACAAAATATACAGCAAATAAGGGCATGAAAGTTGATTTTTATGGGCGAGTTATACTCTCGTTAACTCGCAAATTTTTACAACGGGTCTGATTTTTTAAACGGGAAACATTTAACTCAATTTGTTTGCATGCTCAGTCTTGGTGACAAATTTACGTAGTGGTTATTTATGAGGCTCCAGGATTTTGCAACATTAATTTTGATATGTAATATCATTGATGTACCCCCCTCTGTGCTGCAGTGAAGAGGTCCAGGGAGGAGCAGGAGGCTGGGCGGTCCGGTGAGCCCCAGAAAAAGAAGCTAAAAGACGTGAAGAAGACCGTTCAGGAGGATCCTACACCCCCAGCACAGCTACACAGGTTGGAGGCCCTTCCCTATTCAACACAATCTATATCTTCCCTACATAAAAAAAATGAACTATAGCAACCTTAACTGTGCAAATAGGGTTTCACAATCAATTAGTCTTCATTTCCGTATTAGCCGAGAATTACAGAAAAACATGTCAGTGTTAGTCATTATGGCCAAGGAATGATCAATATTGGCTCAATGTCCACATCAGTGCATCCTTAATTTACACACCTGACCCAGTTCACCATACTTAATATGTAATCGTTATGTTCCTTTGCCTTTAAGTCATTCCAGTGATTAATCGATGTGTTATACATACGTACAGTACCAGTCAAAAGTTGACACTTCTACTCATTCCAGGGTTTTTCTTTATTTTACTATTTTCTACATTGTAGAATAACCAAAAAAATGTTAAATCAAAATATATTTCAGATTTGTTCAAAGTAGCCACACTTTGCCTTGATGACAGCTTTGCACACTCTTGGTATTCTCTCAACCAGCTTAATGAGGAATGCTTTTCCAACAGTCTTTACTGAGTTCCCACATATGCTGAGCACTTGTTGGCTGCTTTTTTTTTACTCTGCTGTCCAACTCATCCCAAACCATCTCATTTGGGTTGAGGTCAGGTGATTGTGGAGGCCAGGTCATCTGATGCAGCACTCCACTCTCCTTGGTCAAATAGCCCTTACACAGCCTGGAGGTGTGTTGGGTCATTGTACTGTTGACAAACAAATGATAGTCACGCTAAGTGCAAACTAGTTCGGATGGCGTATTGCTGCAGAATGTTTTAGTAGCCATGCTGGTTAAGTGTGCCTTGAATTTAAAATGAATCACAGACCGTGTCACCAGCAAAGCACCATCACACCCCCACCTCCATGCTTCAAGGTGGGGCGGCAGGGTAGCCTAGTGGTTAGAGCGTTGGACCAGTAACCGGAAGGTTGCAAGTTCAAATCCCCAAGCTGACAAGGGATCTGTCGTTCTGCCCCTGAACAGGCAGTTAACCCACTGTTCCTACGCAGTCAATTAAAATAAGAATTTGTTCTTAACTGACTTGCCTAGTTAAATAAAGGTCAAATAAAAGGTGGGAACCACACATGCAGAGATCATCCATTCACCTACTCCACGTCTCACAAAGACACAGCGGGAGGAACCAAAAATCTAAAATGTTCACATCAGGACAGATTTTCACTGGTCCATTGCTTGTCTTTCTTGGCCCAAGCAAGTCTCTTCTTATTATTGGTGTCCTTTAGTAGTGGTTTCTTTGCAGCAATTCGACCATGACGATCTCATTCACAAAGTCTCCTCTGAACAGATGTCTGTTTCTTGAACTGTGTGAAGCATTTATTTCGGTGCAATCTGAGGTGCAGATAATGCAGATATCCTCTGCAGCGGGGGTAATTCTAGGTCTTCCTTTCCCTGTGGCGGTCCTCATGACAACCAGTTTCATCATAGCACTTGATGGTTTTTGTGACTGCACCTGAAGAAACTTTCTAAGTTCTTCACATTTTCCAGATAGACTGACATTCTTGTCTTAACGTAATGGGGCGGCAGGTAGCCTAGTGGTTAGTGTTAGACTAGTAACCGGAAGGTTGAGCTGACAAGATAAAAATCTGTTGTTCTGCCCCTGAACAAGGCAGTTAACCCACTGTTCCTAGGCCGTCGTTGTAAATAAGAATTTGTTCTTAACTGACTTGTCGAGTTAAATAAAGGTTAAATGTTTTTAAAAATGGACTGTAGTTTCTCTTAGCTTATTTAAGCTGTTCTTGCCATAATATGGACTTGTTCTTTTTACCAAATAGGGCTATCTCTTTTATACCACCCCTACCTTGTCACAACACAATTGTCTCAAACCATTAAGGAAAGAAATTCCACAAATGAACTTTTAGCAAGGCACACCTGTTAATTGAAATGCATTCCAGGTCACTACCTCATGAAGCTGGTTGAGAGAATGCCAAGAGTGTGCAAAGCTGTCAAAGGTTGGCTAATTTGCCTCCCGGGTGGCGCAGTGGTTAAGGGCACTGTACTGCAGCGCCAGCTGTTCCACCAGAGACCTTGGGTTCGCGCCCATGCTCTGTTGTAACAGGCCGCGACCTGGAGGTCCGTGGGGTGACGCACAATTGGCCTAGCGTCGTCCGGGTTAGGGGGGGGTTTGGCCGGTAGGGATATCCTTGTCTCATCGCGCACCAGCGACTCCTGTGGCGGGTTGGAGCGCGCTAACCAAGGTTGCCAGGTTCACAGTGTTTCCTCCGACACATTGGTGCGGCTGGCTTCCGGTTTTGATGCGCGCTGGGTTAAGAAGCAGTGTGGCTTGGTTGGGTTGTGTATCGGAGGACGCTTGACTTTCAACCTTAGTCTCTCCCGTGCCCGTACGGGAGTTGTAGCGATGACACAAGATAGTAGCTACTAAAACAATTGGTTACCATGAAATTGGGGAGGAAAAAGGGGTAAAAGAAAATGAAAAAAAGGTTGGCAAAAGGTTAGAAAATAGTAAAAAAAAAAAATAGAAAATAGTTAAAAAAAATAAAGAAAAACCCTGGAATGAGTAGGTGTCCAAACTTTTGACTTGAACTGTAGAGATATGCTAGTGGCATGCTACGACACCGACATGCATTTCTTTATGTCAGATGGCTACTGCGTGTGCGTGTAATATTATTTATTGTATTTAAACATTTATTAACATAATGTTGAAATGGCTAGTTGAAAGATTAACTTTATAATGTTGGAATATGTCAAACTGAGTGCAGTTACATGCACACAATAATAAGATTATGTGCATAGTCAGATTTGCCATAGTTGTTCGATATAAAACATTTGCATGCTTTGCAAGATGAATGATTAACCTGTTTACATGGACACATCTGAAATCAGGCAAACTGATGGCAGTCTGTTAAATACATAAAATTGTCAATTAAAATAAATGTTCTACCATAGCAAACATGTTATTTTTGGGAAGCATATTTGATTTTGAATTCTTAACTTATAATTTGTATGTAAAAATTACTCAAGACGCATACATTCAGTTGTTTCTGAACACACTTCCCTCGTGCTAAAAGAGATTCGCTCGGCTGGTGCTAGCACACATGCGCAGATCAAATACACTGCTGGAACGCCGATTTTAAGATGTTTACATGTCCTAATAATTCAAAAGATATCTTAGAAAACCAGGTATTTTCATCGCCGTATGCTTACGTCGATTTTGACCTTACATCCATTTAAGATGAGCACAGTACGGTGTTTACAGGACCTTTGCGTAATCTACCTACTGCCATAATCAGTTTAATATCGAATTGTTAGTGTGCATATAAACATACTTTTCCACATGACTAACTAATCTCTCATGGCAGTGACTGAGTAAGTACCCCCTTGGAAAGTTCTTTTTTTTTGGTACTTATTTGGACAGATGGATATGTAATCTTCACTTCAACACTATTGACAGTTAAAGGTAACTTAATTTAACAAATGGACACTGAAAGATTATACTTTGCAATAATTTATTCATGACCAATCTACAGAAACGCGGACAAAATAAGTACACCCCTAGCTTCGATAGCTGGTGTATCCTCTTTGGATGATTAACTTAATGTAGCTGTTTCTTGTAACTGTCTATTAGTCTCTCACATTGACTGGGAGGAATCTTTGCCTACTCTTCTCTACAGTACTGCTTCAAATGTGGCATGTTTGTGGGCTTTTTTGCATGCACGGCCCACTTCAAGCCCCCCCCCCCCCCCCAACAGCATTGACTGGATTGAAATCTGGGCTTTAACCCACCATTTATTATTTTTGAGCCATTCTGTTGTAGCTTTGTTTGTGTGTTTTGGATCATTGTCCTGTTGTTGCATGAGCCATGTTTTGGTTCAGCTTCAGGCTTCAGCTTTTTGACAGATGGCCTCACATTTCTCCTCAATTGTACAATATGGGATTCATGGTTGACTCAGGGCCTAGCCAACTTGCGATCACTGAGGCAGCATAGCATCCCCAAACCGTAATGCCACCGCCTCCACTCTTTACGGTTAGTATGATGTTCTCTTCAAAAGGCCACGTTTCGTTTTCTCGCCAAACATGTCATCTGGCATTGAGGCAAAACAACTCCACCTTTTGACTCATCTGTCCAGAGTACATCGTTCCAGTAGTTTTGCTCGTAACCTAGGTGTTGTCTGGAAAACATCAGTCGTGTCTTGATATTATTTTTTGAGAGCAGAGACTTCTTCCTGGCCTCCCTTGTAGGCCAAGTTTGTGCAGTCTCTTTCTGACAGTTGACTCATTTGCTTTGACATTGATTAGTGGCAAGCAAGGTTTTTAGATCCCTTGATGTTACCCTGGGGTTCTTAGAGACTTCTATGATCATCTTTCGGTCAGCTCTTGGGCAGAATTTGGTGGGACGACCTGTCCTAGGTAGATTGCCAACGGTCTGGAGTTTTCTCCGGTTGTAGATGATCAGACAGTGGAATGATGTACTTCGAACTGCTTGGAAATTGATTTTTCACCCCTCCCAGACTCATGGGCATCAATAATCTTTATTCTGAGCGCCTCGGATAGTTATTTTGGTCTTGGCATGATGTTAACCATATGGGTGTGTGGTAAGACCAAACCAGACCACGTTTCTGGTCTTTATGGAAGACTGGACCCTCCAAACTTAATCTGATTTTCTAATCATTTCCACATTTTGATGCACCTGATTTCATAATTTAGCCATTTTATGTGATGGTAAAGGTAGGTAAAGGTAGGGGTGTACTAACTTTTTCCGCATAAGGAAATTGCATTTTGGTTTATTTTAACTTTTTTGTTTTGTGATTTGTTAAATTGGGTCACCTTTTATCAATGAATGTGGTTGGAATTTAGCTCAACGATCCATGTGTCAAAATATGTTTAAAAAAAAAATATATATATATATATAAATAAAATAATCAATACCTAGGATAGGATAAAGTAATCCTTCTCACCCCCGCCTCTTAAAATATTTAGATGCACTATTGTAAAGTGGTTGTTCCACTGGATGTCATAAGGTGAATGCACCAATTTGTAAGTCGCTCTGGATAAGAGCGTCTGCTAAATGACTTAAATGTAAATGTAAATGTAATAAAATAATAAACTTTCTAGGCGGTGTACTTTCTGTAAATCTATCTATATATCCTCTCTGACTGCATCTTAACAGGTTTTGGCCTCAGTGCAGTAGGTCAGGATTTGGTAGCTAGTGCTGAAAGGAATTCTCTCCCTGTAGCAAACACCACTGACTGCTGTGCCTGTTGGCGACGACCCTTATAGAAAGAGACATCTGTCTTTTCTATGCCTTTTGTGTATTAGTGTACTCATAACAGTTCATTCTACTATTAGGCATGGGCTCTTTCTCTTTTTTTTTGTCTCCTTGCAGAGCAACTTTGGAAGCTCCCTCCTATCTGAGCGTAGTCACATTTCTCTTTGTCCCTTTCCCCTGCTTATCTCTCGCGCTCTCTCTTGTCTCTTTCTCAGCCCCACAGACCCATCTGTATTGAACCGGCTGATGGCTCTGGAGAAGCTGTTGATGGGCACCCCAGTAAAGGAAAGACTCAACATGCACAGAGAGATCCAGGTAAAGAGCATGCACCCTTAATCACAGGGTGTACACGCACACTCAGAATAGTGTACAAGCTGATTTCCTAGTTAATAAGACTGAACTGTCATGAGATACTGAATATTCGCATTCTCGCTAGCGATGGGTGCGGTTATTTTAATATCTGGACGGACGTTAGTATTGGGTCACTTGTGTGAGTGTTCACTTTGAGGGGGGGGGGTATGCCTATTTTAACAATGTAAAAGCTCTGTCCGTGTTAAATTATCTGTGTGACATTGTTACATACAAGGACATACCATGCAGGGGTTGACTTTAAGTTGCTGATGGCCCGGTGCAGGTAAACTGAACAGTGGGGCAGATGGAATCTGCTTTGTATCTGCCTGAATAACCCCAAGCACACATCAAAATACACAGAATTAATTAATTGGCCACAAAAATCAACATATGCCATCTGTCTCCGAACTTGAAATCCATTGAAAAGCTGAAGTTGAAGTTGAAGTTGAAGTTGAAGTTGAAGTTGAAGTTGAAGCTGAAGCTGAAGCTGAAGCTGAAGCTGAAGCTGAAGCTGAAGCTGAATATAAGAGGGTAGTCCATAAGCGCAGACAAAGGATATCAAGGATGTGGAAGGATTCTTCTGTAAGGAGGAATGATCCAAGATGATCCAAGATCCTTCCCAATATGTTCTCCAAATACATTTTTTTTGTAAGGCTCCGTGCCATTATCCTCACAAAGTGAGGTATTGAAAATAGGGGTGTCAAAAATTGACACCTGTCTTTTTTAGGGGGGGAAAGGTTCTTGTTAAACAAAATCTCTTTCTGAGCAATCGTTTTAGTATAAAATAATATTTCCCAAATCTTTGGAGCATACTATAGCTATGTATTTGAATTATTTTTGCTCTTTCTCAAGTGTGTCAATAATTTCGGACCCCATTGTATGTGTACCAACCGCATGCTGCAGTTTTGGAATAAGGCAAGAGCGTATTTATCAGAATCATTAGTCTACATTTTTCTTCAACTGAAAATCAGTTCAACTCGAGGAAGTGTTTTTCAGTTTAGACCCATAATAGCTGGACACATTTTTGTATTTTTTTATTTCACCTTTATTTAACCAGGTATGCTAGTTGAGAACAAGTTCTCATTTGCAACTGCGACCTGGCCAAGATAAAGCATAGCAGTGTGAACAGACAACACAGAGTTACACATGGAGTAAACAATTAACAAGTCAATAACACAGTAGAAAAAAAGGGGGAGTCTATATACATTGTGTGCAAAAGGCATGAGGAGGTAGGCGAATAATTACAATTTTGCAGATTAACACGAGTGATAAATGATCAGATGGTCATGTACAGGTATTGGTGTGCAAAAGAGCAGAAAAGTAAATAAATAAAAACAGTATGGGGATGAAGTCGGTGAAAATGAGTGGGCTATTTACCAATAGACTATGTACAGCTGCAGCGATCGGTTAGCTGCTCAGATAGCTGATGTTTGAAGTTGGTGAGAGAGATAAGTCTCCAACTTCAGCGAATTTTGCAATTCGTTCCAGTCACAGGCAGCAGAGAACTGGAACGAAAGGCGGCCAAATGAGGTGTTGGCTTTAGGGATGATCAGTGAGATACACCTGCTGGAGCGCGTGCTACGGATGGGTGTTGCCATCGTGACCAGTGAACTGAGATAAGCCGGAGCTTTACCTAGCATGGACTTGTAGATGACCTGGAGCCAGTGGGTCTGGCGACGAATATGTAGTGAGGGCCAGCCGACTAGAGCATACAAGTCGCAGTGGTGGGTGGTATAAGGTGATAAATAGTGTGATAAACTGCATCCAGTTTGCTGAGTAGATTGTTGGAAGCAATTTTGTAGATGACATCTCCGAAGTCGAGGATCGGTAGGATAGTCAGTTTTACAAGGGTAAGTTTGGCGGCGTGCGTGGAGGCTTTGTTGCGGAATAGAAAGCAGATTCTTGATTTGATTTTCGATTGGAGATGTTTGATATGAGTCTGGAAGGAGAGTTTACAGTCTAGCCAGATACCTAGGTACTTCTAGATGTCCACATATTCAAGGTCGGAACCATCCAGGATTGTGATGCTGGTCAGGCGTGCGGGTGCAGGCAGCGAACGGTTGAAAAGCGTGCATTTGGTTTTACTAGCGTTTAAGAGCAGTTGGAGGCCACGGAAGGAGTGTTGTATGACATTGAAGCTCGTTTGGAGGTTAAATAGCACAGTGTCCAAGGACGGGCCGGAAGTATATAGAATGTTGTTGTCTTCATCGAGGTGGATCAGGGAATCGCCCTCAGCAAGAGCAACATCATTGATATATACAGAGAAAAGAGTCGGCCCGAGAATTGAACCCTGTGGCACCCCCATAGAGACTGCCATAGGACCGGACAGCATGCCCTCCGATTTGACACACTGAACTCTGTCTGCAAAGTAATTGGTGAACCAGGCAAGGCAGTCATCCGAAAAACCAAGGCTACTGAGTCTGCCGATAAGAATATGGTGATTGACAGAGTCGAAAGCCTTGGCAAGGTCGATGAAGACGGCTGCACAGTACTGTCTTTTATCGATGGCGGTTATGATATCGTTTAGTACCTTGAGCGTTGCTGAGGTGCACCCGTGACCGGCTCTGAAACCAGATTGCACAGCGGAGAAGGTACGGTGAGATTCGAGATGGTCAGTGACCTGTTTGTTGACTTGGCTTTCGAAGACCTTAGATAGGCAGGGCAGGATGGATATAGGTCTGTAACAGTTTGGGTCCAGGGTGTCTCCCCCTTTGAAGAGGGGGATGACTGCGGCAACTTCCAATCCTTGGGGATCTCAGACGATATGAGAGGTTGAACAGGCTGGTAATAGTGGTTGCGACAATGGCGGCGGATAGTTTCAGAAATAGAGGGTCCAGATTGTCAAGCCCAGCTGATTTGTACGGGTCCCGGTTTTGCAGCTCTTTCAGAACATCTGCTATCTGGATTTGGGTAAAGGAGAACCTGGAGAGGTTTGGGCGAGTAGCTTCGGGGGGGGGGTGTAGCTGTTGGCCGAGGTTGGAGTAGCCAGGCGGAAGGCATGGCCAGCCATTGAGAAATGCTTGTTGAAGTTTTCGATAATCATGGATTTATCGTTGGTGACCGTGTTACCTAGCCTCAGTGCAGTGGGCAGCTGGGAGGAGGTGTTCTTATTCTCCATGGACTTCAGTGTCCCAGAACTTTTTGGAGTTGGAGCTACAGGATGCAAACTTCTGCCTGAAGAAGCTGGCCTTAGCTTTCCTGACTGACTGCGTGTATTGGTTCCTGACTTCCCTGAACAGTTGCATATCGCGTGGACTATTCGATGCTATTGCAGTCCGCCACAGGATGAGGGCCAGTTGGTCAGGATTATGTCTATGAGGGTGCCCTTGTTTACAGAGTTAGGGTTGTACCTGGTGGGTTCCTTGATGATTTGTGTGAGATTGAGGGCATCTAGCTTAGATTGTAGGACTGCCGGGGTGTTAAGCATATCCCAGTTTAGGTCACCTAACAGAACAAACTCTGAAGCTAGATGGGGGGCGATCAATTCACAAATGGTGTCCAGGGCACAGCTGGGAGCTGAGGGGGGTCGGTAGCAGGCGGCAACAGTGAGAGACTTATTTCTGGAGAGAGTAATTTTCAAAATTAGTAGTAGTTAGTAGTTCGAACTGTTTGGGTATGGACCTGGAAAGTATGACATTACTCATCTCTGCAGTAGACTGCAACTCCTCCCCCTTTGGCAGTTCTATCTTGACGGAAGATGTTATAGTTGGGTATAGAAATCTCAGAATTTTTGGTAGGATTCAGACACGGCAAGGACATCAGGGTTAGCAGAGTGTGCTAAAGCAGTGAGTAAAACAAACTTAGGGAGGAGGCTTCTGATGTTGACATGCATGAAACCAAGGCTTTTTCAATCACAGAAGTCAACAAATGAGGGTGCCTGGGGACATTCAGGGCCTGGGTTTACCTCCACATCACCCGCGGAACAGAGGAGGAGTAGTATGAGGGTGCGGCTAAAGGCTATCAAAACTGGTCGAATAGAGCGTTGGGGACAGAGAATAAGAGGAGCAGGTTTCTGGGCATGGTAGAATATATTCAGGGCATAATGCGCAGACAGGGGTATGGTGGGGTGCGGGTACAGCGGAGGTAAGCCCAGGCACTGGGTGATGATGAGAGAGGTTGTATCACTGGACATGCTGGTTGTAATGGGTGAGGTCACCGCATGTGTGGGAGGTGGGACAAATGAGGTATCAGGGGTATGAAGAGTGGAACTAGGGGCTCCATTGTAAACTAAAACAATGATAACTAACCTGAACAACAGTATACAAGGCATATTGACATTTGAGAGAGACATACAGCGAGGCATACAGTAATCACAGGTGTTGAATTGGGAGAGCTAGCTAAAACAGTAGGTGAGACAACAACAGCTAATCAGCTAGCACAACAACAGCAGGTAAAATGTCGTTGACTAGGCAGGGAGGGTCGGATTAACTACACACAGAGCCTGAGTGCGGCTGGGGCCGACAGATAAAACATAAACAAGCAGAATGGAGTACCGTGATTAATGGACAGTCCAGCATGCATCAGCTATGTATAGTAGTAGGTGTTATTTCATGCACCTCTACACATTAGCTACACTCTGATACTCCATTACTAGGTCAGTGATAAGCAAACATACACGGTGCAAACAAGTACTGCGCCAGCTACTGAGCTGAACTATAGCAAATCAATATTATTTGTCACATGCGCCGAATACAACAGGTGTAGACCTTACAGTGAAACGCTTACTTACAAGCTCTTAACCAACAATGCAGTTTAAGAAAAAAAAAGTAAGAGATAACAAACGATTAAAGAGCAGCAGTAAATAACAATAGCGGAGTTATATACAGAGGGTACCCGTACAGAGTCAATGTGTCAATGTGCGGGGGCACCGGTGTCGAGGTAATTGAGGTAGTATGTACATGTAGGTAGAGTTATTAAAGTGACTATGCATAGATAATAACAGAGAGTAGCAGCAGCGTAGAGGGGGGGGGGCAATGCAAATAGTCTTTGACTAGCTGTTCAGGGGTCTTATGGCTTGGGGGTAGAAGCTGTTTAGAAGCCTCTTGGACCTAGATTTGGTGCTCCAGTATCGCTTGCCGACACCGGTGTAGAGGTCCTGGACGGCAGGAACTTGGCCCCGGTGATGTACTGGGCCATACGCACTACCCTCTGTAGTGCCTTGTGGTCGGAGGCTGAGCAGTTGCCATACCAGGCAGTGAAGCAACCTGTGGGGATGTTCGCGACGGTGCAGCTGTAAAATGTTTTGATGATCTGAGAACCCATGACATATCTTTTCAGTCTCCTGAGGTGGAATAGGTTTTGTCGTGCCCCCTTCGCGACTGTCGTGGTGTGTTTGAACCATGTTAGTTTGTTAGTGATGTGGACGCCAAGGAACTTGAAGCTCTCAACCTACTCCACTAAAGCTCCGTCGATAAGAATGGGGGCGTGCTCAGTCCTCCTTTTCCTGTAGTCCACAATCATCTCCTTTGTCTTGATCACGTTGAGGGAAAGGTTGTGGCCTTGCACCACACTGTCAGGTCTCTGACCTCCTTCCTATAGGCTGTCTCATCATTGTCGGTGATCAGGACTACCACTGTTGTCATCAGCAAACTTAATGATGGTGTTGGAGTCGTGCCTGGCCGTGTGGTCGTGAGAGAACAGGAAGTACAGGAGGGAACTGAGCACGCACCCCTGAGTGGCCCCTGTGTTGAGGATCAGTGTGGTGGATGTGTTGTACCCACCCTTACCACCTGGGGGGCGGCCCGTCAGGAAGTCCAGGATCCAGTTGCAGACTGAGGTGTTTAGTCCCAGGATCCTTAGCTTAGTGATGAGCTTTGAGGGTACTATGGTGTTGAACGATGAGCTGTAGTCAATGAATAGCATTCTCACATAGGTGTTCTCTCACGTCACCCCGCTCCTCCGCTCTCTCCACTGGCTTCCAGTTGAAGCTCGCATCCGCTACAAGACCATGGTGCTTGCCTACGGAGCTGTGAGGGGAACGGCACCTCAGTACCTCCAGGCTCTGATCAGGCCCTACACCCAAACAAGGGCACTGTGTTCATCCACCTCTGGCCTGCTCGCCTCCCTACCACTGAGCAAGTACAGCTCCCGCTCAGCCCAGTCAAAACTGTTCGCTGCTCTGGCCCCCCCCAATGGTGGAACAAACTCCCTCACGACGCCAGGACAGCGGAGTCAATCACCACCTTCCGGAGACACCTGAAACCCCACCTCTTTAAGGAATACCTAGGATAGGATAAGTAATCCCTCTCACCCCCCCCCCCTTTAAGATTTAGATGCACTATTGTAAAGTGACTGTTCCACTGGATGTCATAAGGTGAATGCACCAATTTGTAAGTCGCTCTGGATAAGAGCGTCTGCTAAATTACTTAAATAAAAAATAAAAAATGTAAATGTCTATGTCTATGTAGCCAAGTGATCAGTGTCCAGGGGGCAGCGGTGGATGGGGCAGGGAAGCTGGACTGGCGAGTGTTATCCAGGTAAAAAAAAACTAACATTGACTAAATAGCTTGTAGCTAGTTAGCTGGTTAGCTTCTGGAGGTTCTTGAGTGTGTTTTAAAAATAATAGCGATTCCGTATCACATTGGGTGAGGCAGGTTACCGGAAGGTATAAACAAATTAAAAATCGAAAAGAGAGAGAGAGTAAATATGGGTCCAGAGAGTGTTTGGGACGCGGCGATTCAGACGGTTAGCAGGCCTGTGCTAACAAGCTAACAGTTAGTAGGCCGGAGCTAAACAAGGTAGCAGTTAGCAGACCGGGGCTAAACAAGCTAGCAGTTAGCCGGCCGAATTAGCAAGCAAGGAGATAGCAAGGGCTAGAGAGTTAGCCTTTGAGGGACGTTGCAATGGGGTGGTGAGTCTGTTTATTCCTCTTCATGCGGTGACATCAATTGACCGGTCGTGGGTCCGGATATTGTAGCCCAGGAGTATACTACGGTGGTAGCACAGGAGCTCTGGCCGGGCTAGCGTCAAGCTAAGTGGGTGGAAACGCTAGCCAGGAGTAATCATCCAGGGTTGCTAGATAGCTAGTTGTGAAGATCCAGCTGAAAATGTTCCGTTTGTGGTGGGAATCCGGTGGGAATCCAGGGATAAAAAAAAAAAATAGGTCCGTTATGCTCTGGTTAGAGTCGCGTTGTTCGAACTGGTGAGAGCTTTCCGAGCTAAAGGTTAGCTGATGACCGGTTAGCTGAAGACCGCTAGCAATGTTTTGCTGACTGATAGCTGGTAGTTAGCTGGCTAGCTTCAGTTGAGGGGTTCCGGATCCGAAGTAAATATAAATACTTTAGGAAAAATAGCTACATTGGGCGAGGTGGGTTGCAGGAGAGTATTTAGAAGTTGAGGTTTAGCAAAATGTTTTAAAAGATATGCGAAGAAAAATATGTAAAAACAAGTCAATAACACAGTAGAATTTAGTTGTTCGGTGTGCTAGCTATCCAATGTGTTTACGGTTTCATTAATTTGCCATTTGAAAAAGGCTTGTCGAAAAACCAACTACCTTGCACACCTTTCCACCACTTTATAACCAGTTATTATGCTGATGGTATACAGTGCATTCGGAACCCTTGACTTTTTCCAAATTTTGTTACGTTACAGCCTTATTCTAAAATGGAGTAAAAATATTTAATCAATCTATACACAATACCCCATAATGACAAAGCGGAAACAGGTTTTTGCTCATTTATAAATAAATAAAATACCTTAAGTATTCAGATCCTTTGCTATGAGACTCTAAATTGAGCCCCGGTACACCCGGTTTCCATTGATCATCCTTGATGTTTCTACTAGCTTGAAGTCCACCTGTGGTAAATTTGAATTGATTGGACATGATTTGGAAAGACACACACCTGTCTATATATCGTACCCACAGTTGACAGTGCATGTCAGAGCAAAAACCAAGCCACGAGGTCGAAGGAATTGTCCGTAGAGCTCCGAGACAGGATTGTGTCAAGGCACAGATCTGGGGAAAGGTACCGCAACATTTCTGCAGCATTGAAGGTCCAGAAGAACACAGTGGCCTCCATCGTTCTTAAATGGAAGAAGTTTTGAACCACCAAGACTTCCTAGAGGAGACCACTGGCCAAACTGAGCAATCTGGGTAGGATGGCCTTGGTCTGGGAGGTGATCAAGAATCCGATGGTCACTGACAGAGCTCCGGAGTTCCTCTGTTGAGATCGGAGAACCTTCCAGAAGAACAACTTTCTCTGCAGTACCTCACTAGTCAGTCATTTATGGTAGAGTGGCCAGACTGAAGGCCCTCCTCAGTAAGAGGCACATGACAGCCCGCTTGGAGTTTGACAAAAGGCACGTAAAGGACTCTTGACTATGGGAAATAAGATTCTCTGGTCTGATGAAACCAAGATTGAACTCTTTGGCCTGAATGCCAAGCGTCACATTTGGGGGAAACATGGCACCATTCCTACGGTGAAGCATGGTGGTGGCAGCATCATGCTGAATGGATGTTTTTCAATGGCACGGACTGGGAGACGAGTCAGGATCGAGGGACAGATGAACGGAGCAGAGATCCTTGATTAAAACCTGCTCCAGGGCACTCAGGCCCTCAGACTGGGGCAAAGATTCACCTTTCAACAGGACAATGACCGTAAGCCCACAGTCAAGCCAACGTAGGAGTGACTTCCGGACAAGTCTCTGAATGTCCTTGAGTGGCCCAGCCAGAGCCCGGAGTAAATGTGATATCAGTCGTATTTATCTACACTACCAATCCAAAGTTTGGGGTCACTTAGAAATGTCCTTGTTTTTGAAAAATAATCACATTTTTTTTGTCCATTCAAATAACATAAAATTGATCAGAAATACAGTGGAGGCATTGTTAATGTTTTTAATGCCTATTGTAGCTGGAAACGACTGAGGAATATCTACATAGGCGTACAGAGGCCCATTATCGGTACACAGCGCTGTACGAGATCTTCAGTTTCTTGGCAATTTCTCGCATGGAATAGCCTTCATTTCTCAGAACAAGAATAGACTGACGGGTTGCAGCAGAAAGGTCTTTGTTTCTGGCCATGTAAGCCTGTAATCAAACCCACAAATGCTGATGCCACAGATACTCAACTAGTCTAAAGAAGGCCAGTTTTATTGCTTCTTTAATCAGGACAACAGTTTTCAGCTGTGCTAACATAATTGCAAAAGGGTTTTCTAAGGATCAATTAGACTTTTAAAATGATAAACTTGGATTAGCTAACACAACGTGCCATTGGAACACAGGAGTGATGGTTGCTGATAATGGGCCTCTGTACGCCTAAGTAGATATTCAATTTAAAAAACAGCTGCAATAGTTATTTACAACATTAATACTGTCTACACTATATTTTTGATCAATTTGATGTTATTTTATGCTTTTCTTTCAAACACAAGGACATTTCTAAGTGACGAACTTCAGAGCGGTGGTGTGTGTGTATTTGCTAAAATTTCAGTGTTTTTGTTTTGTTATGGGCTATTTTAGAATAAAGCTGTGACGTAATAAAATGTGGATAGATTTAAGAATTGAACAACCATTTTTTTAAATAACTTTTGTTAGTCATACTGAACTTTAAAAGAAATTTAAGCTTCTGTATTGCCCTCATCTACAGCATACTACGATTTCAAATCCATTCCAAATCAAATTATGTTGGTCACATACACATGGTTAGCGGATGTTATTGCGAGTGTTGCGAAATGCTTATGCTTCTAGATCTGACAGTGCAGCAGTACCTAACAGGTCAAATCGAACAATTCCACAACAAAACCTAATACACACAATCTAGTAAAGGGATGGGATAAGAATATATATAAGTATAAAATATATGGATGAGCAGTGACAGAGCATCTAAGATGGAATAGATGGTGAAGGATACAGTATACATTCTTAGTGATTATTGTTCCATTAATTAAAGTGGCCAATGATATCAAGTCTGTAGGTAGGCAGCTCCCTCTCTGTGCTAGTGGTGGCTGTGTAACAATCTGATGTCCTTGAGAGAGCTGTTTAACAGTCCCCCTGTCCCAGCTTTGATGCACCTGTACTGACCTCACCTTCTGAATAGAAGCGGGGTGAATAGGCAGTGGCTTGTGGGGGGTCTTGTCCTTGATGATCTTTTTGGCCTTCCTGTGACATCGGGTGTTGTAGGTGTCCTAAGGGGCAGGTAGTTTGCCCCCGGTGATGCGTTGTGCAGACCACACCACCTGGAGAGCGGCTATGGGCGGTGCAGTTGCCATACCAGGCAGTGATACTGCCCGACAGGATGCTCTCAATTGTGTACCTGTAAATGTTAGTGGGGGTTTTTGCTGATAAGCCACATTTTTTTCAACCTCCTGAGGTTGAAGAGGCGCTGTTGCACCTTCATCACACTGTCTGTGCGTGGACCATTTCAGTTTGTTGGTGATATGTACACCGAGGAACTTAAAACTTTCCACCTTCTCCACTACTGTCCCGCTGATGTGGATAGGGGGGGGGTGCTCCCTCTGCTGTTTCCTGAAGTCCACAATCATTTCCTTTGTTTTGTTGAAGTTGAGCGCGAGGTTATTTTCCTGACACCACACTCCGAGGGCCCTCAGCTCCTCCCTGTAGGCTGTCTCGTAGTTGGTAATAAAGCCTACCACTGTGGTGTCGTCTGCAAACGTGATGATTGATTTTGAGGCTTGCATGGCCACACAGTCGTGGGTGAATAGGGAGTACAGGACGGGAGTGAGAACGCACCCTTCTGGTGCCCCAGTGCCCCAAGGATCAGCGGAGTGAAGGTGGTGTTGTTTCCTACCCTCACCACCTTGTGGTGGCCCGTCAGGAAGTCCAAGACCCAGTTGCACAGGGCAGGGCCGAGACCTGGGGTCTCAAGCTTAATGATGAGTTTGGAGGGTACTTTGGTGTTGCATGTTGAGCTGTAGTCAATGAACAGCATTCTTACATAGGTATTTCTCTTGTCCAGATGGGATAGGGCAGTGTGATGGCGATTGCATTGTCTCTGGACCTATTGGGGTGGTACGCAAATTGATGTTGGTCTAGGGTGACGGGTAGGGTGGAGTTGATATGATCCTTGACTAGTCTCGCAAAGCACTTCATGATGACAGACGTGAGTGCTGCGGAGCGATAGTCATTTATAGTTCAGTTACCTTAGCCACCATTGCTTCTGTTCCCAAGAAAGCTATCTTGTAGCATGTGGGGACAGCAGACTGGGAAAGGGATTGATTGAATATGTCCGTAAGGTATTAGTAGTCTCCCATGATTCAATGCTCTGCCTAGTTAGGCTGCAGGTATGTTGCTAGTCGGATCTAGGGTACTGACATTTTCAACTTGGTATTTGGTTGTAGTTATAAACGTGTTGAGTTTAACCAATTAGCAAGTCGGACATTTCTGAGTTTCCTACTTCTAACTTGCACTTGAAAGCGGCTTTTGCTTAGCTAACTGGCTAGCAAGCCCATGTGAAGCTTAGTCAAAATATGTTGCTTATGCATTTAACAATTATTTTTGGTTGTAAATATATTATAATGCTTGCATGAATGTCATGCTATATTTATATTCATGTTGTCATCAAATGCAATGGCATCTAACTTCAAATAATTATTGATTGTAACTAGCTAGGCTAACAATAAGTGTTACTGTATCTAGTTAGCATGCTACATCCAAAATGATAGTGTTTGCAACAATAACAGCCAAGTTTCATCTTTGCCACTGTCTTAAACAACAGTCCAAACAGCATGCATGCCTATTAGAAGAACACAACTTTGATTGAAATTTAAAGAAAATTATTAAGGAATCCTGATCTCTCAGCCTGTATCTTTGGCGCTAACGTTAGCAATGATAGCTAGATAAGTAGCTAAACCTGCTGTATCTGAAAGTGTTTTTAATGTTAACCTCTTACAGCTCCTCCCTACTTTTTGCCAACATACGTTTTTATTGTATCATCTTTAAAATGAACAAGATAAAACAAACATTCAGGCAGGATGATGGGGACAATTTCAGTGAAAAATGAGGGCAACAGTACTTGTGCAAAGTTCAAGTGGCCAAATTGGTGAAGGTATACATTTTGAAACAAATAACTATATACAAAATACCAAAATGGTATTCTAACACCCCCCCCAAAGAATTGAGAGGAAAAAATGGGGGGGGGGGGGGTGTTTTGGAATTATATATTTACAAAATAACATGGGTAACTATTTCCACACTTTCAATATTTGGAAGACCCTCAGTCCTCTATCAAATCAAATCGATTTATATGGCCCCAGCCTAAAACCCCAAACAGCAAGCAATGCAGGTGTAGAAGCACAGTGGCTAGGAAAAACTCCCTAGAAAGGCAAAAACCTAGGAAGAAACCGAGGAACCAGGCTATGAGGGGTGGCCAGTCCTCTTCTAGCTGTGCCGGGTGGAGATTACAGTGGTTGTAGAGGGTGCAACAGGACAGCAACTCAAGAGTAAAAATGAACAATTTAGGGTTCCATAACCGCAGGCAGAACAGTTGAAACTGGAACAGCGGCACGGCCAGGTGGACTGGGGACAGCAAGGAGTCATCATGCCAGGTAGTCCTGACGCATGGTCCTAGGGCTCAGGTCCTCCTAGAGAGAATTAGAGAGAGCATACTTAAATTCACACAGGACACCGGATAAGACTCCCATTCGGAGTCAGTGTCACTGTGAAAAAATGTTCTGTTAGAATAGTTTCGCATATGAGCCCTGTATCAACAGGTATAATAAACAGATATATATAGAGAGTTGAAGGTTGAATATATTATTATTACCTGCTAGATCTACTGTCTCTATTATATTACAACAGACCAGCTGTATCTACTGTCTCCATTTCACTTTGGCCATTGATGTGGTCCTGCCCTCTCCTCAACAGCCTCAAATAGGCTATTTCATGTGGGGTGGGGTGGGGCAGCAAACCCACACATCTCACATTTCATGACATTACATGTTTATATATTGCTTCTAAAATAAATAAATAAATCACAATATTTTATATTATTAATTTCAAACAAGGGCATTAGCATGATAAGAACTTACCAGTCCAAAACGATGTCCTCTCCCGTTCAAAAAATATTCCTCCACAATTGGTAAATAAAGCGTCCTACAACAATCTCTCTCACCTTCCCAATCAATTTATTCTAAAATTGTGTGTACATCTCTATATCTAGACGGAGATTTAGCTTTCCCTGACTTAGTCGCCATAATGATTGATATAAACAGCTGAATCTGCGCATTCACCAAACAATGCAGTGCGTAATATGGGTTTCTCCTTCCGGTATGAAACGTCAATAGCGAATGACTCACTTTACGCTGGAGCTTACTACATGGGTTGGTCTTGCAACACATAAACATGGCGTATTGCCGTTTAGCTCAGCTCATTGGCTATCTACCCAGCTCGATTTCAAGACGGTCATTGGATTAAGACAGTCAATCAATGGAAACAGCGGGCAAATCATTGGTGCACAATGATGTCATGACTTGTCTTCAAATCGGTTTCTTTCAGTCAGTACATCCCGTGAAATGGCCCATCAGGTTTGATTGTGTTCCAAACAAACCAGTTGATTGCAGTGAAACCAAACATGACTGGAAAAGTCACGTTCTGTGTGGGTTATTTACCTGGAATGTGTCGTCAAATGGAATGAGACTGAGTTCACGACACAAGCGGTTCACAAAATGTTTAGTGTTAGGCTATAAAATGGATTTTATCAAACAAAAGATCATTCATTGTGTAACAATGAGCATTGGAATTGCAGACGAAGATCGTCAAAGGTAAACAATTTATTTTAATGCAGTTTGTTTGTTACTCCTATGCTGGTTAAAAACATGTTTTTATGGGGCTCTATGCTCAGATAATCGCATCGTATTCTTTCGCAGTAAATCCTTTTTTAAATCTGACAACGCAGTTGGATTAGCAAGATTCTAGGCTTTCAATACATGTGAGACACTTGTATTTTCATGAATGTTTAATATGACTATTTATGTAGCGATCACCGTATGTTGTGGAATTTCAGCCCGCTAGCGGGTTCCGTGCGCAGAGAGGTTAACAGACAAATCAAGCCTCGGCGACTGTCAAAGCAACCATCCAACAACACCTGAGGCCTATTGAAACTAATAAAAAGTGTCAAGATTACAAGTAATTCAAAAAGAAAATATAGCCTATTTGGAAAGAGTACAATGGTTGCCAGAGCTGCAACTTCGGTTGGTGATGGGGTCATGTCTAGATCAAATCAAATGATATTTGTCACATGCGCCGAATACATCCGTACTGTGAAATGCTTACTTACAAGCACTTAACCAACAATGCAGTTAAAGAAATTAAGTGAATTAAATATTTACTAAATAAACCAAAATAAAAGTAACACATGTACATAACAATAATGAGGCTATATACAGGGGGTACATAACAATGAGGCTATATACAGGGGGTACCATGTGAATGTATGTGGGTACAGGTTAGTCGAGGTAATTTGTACATGTAAATAGAGGTAAAGTGACTATGCATAGATAATAAACAGTGGCAGTGTAAAATCACAGGGGGGGGGGTAATATAGTCAGTGGGCATTTGATTAGTTGTTCAGCAGTCTATTGGCTTAGGGGTATAAGCTCTCAAGGAGCCAGTTTTGAAAATCAGCGTGGCAGATGTGTTGTTGCCTACCCTTACCACCTGGGGGCGGCCTGTCAGGAAGTCCAGGATCCAGTTGCAGAGGGAGGTGTTTAGTCCCAGGGTCCTTTGCTTAGTGATGAGCTTTGTGGGCACTATGGTGTTGAACGCTGAGCTGTAGTCAATGAACAGCATTCTCACATAAGTGTTCCTTTTGTCCATGTGGGGAGCGATTGAGATTGTCATCTATGTATCTGTTGAGGCGGTATGCGTATTGGAGTGGGTCTAGGGTTTCAGGCATGATGGTGTTGACGTGAGCCATGACCAGCCGTTCAAAGTACTTCATGGCTACCGACGTAGGGGACAGGGACTATGGTGGTCTGTTTGAAACATGTTGGTGTTAGACTCGGCCAGGAAGAGGTTGAAAATGTCACATTCCAGGGCATGCTTTGAGAACACGTCCTGGTAATCCTTCTGGCCTTGCGGCTGTGTGAATGTTGACTGTGTTTCAAGGATATGGCACATATGGCTGGCAACGGATCCATGGTCTGTAACTGATTCTTGATTGAGGTTCATTGTTGCAACACTTCGTCGAATTGTACCGAAAGTCACTTTACTTCCAATATACAAAATCTGCAAATATGTTGCACACATCCTGACCCATATTCATGTATGTTTTGCCGCAGGAGGTGAAAAAGAATGCTTCTGTGTCCTGCACTCCCCGAAGCTATAATTCGTTTTGTGACTTGAAACACAGAGCTGAACACCCCCACTTTCCTGGGTTACTTCCAGAAAATCCCTCTCACTAAACATCGTCACTGGGGCTCGTCTAGGTGCCATTAAATGCGGCCAACCTGCTTGTCATGAGAGCCGCAAACGTCCGTCTGTCATGGCAGGTTGCTCGGACCTCCAGTCTGCTGAGAACCGAAGGAATAGCTTGAGCACTTAGCTGGACAAACCGCCTTAACTCTGCAGCACTGAGCACCTCATCTACTAAGTCCACACATCTCAGAAATGTTTTCCGGGCACCTGGTATTATTTTTGGGTTACCAGGTCCAGATTTTCAAAACGGTTTTAAATGCATTTAACGGGGTTCCATATCTCCATGCCCGCTATGGGAGCACCCTACTACGGCCCTTTATCAATGGGGGCCGGCATTAGTGATTTATGGAAGGTTTGAAAAAATGTTCAGAAAAACGACTAAGTATAGACATTGACCTATTTTAAAGGTCTTGATCACATTGACTATGGAGAGTGTCATCACACAGTCGTGCGGAACAGCTGGTGCTCTCCTGCATTCTTACTGCTTGCTTGCCTCGAAGGAAGCAATACAAGCATTTTAGCTCGCCTGGTAGGCTTGCGGCTGGGTTTCCCTTTGTAGTTCATAATAATTTTCAAACCCTGCCACATCCGACGAGCGTCAGAGCCGGTGTAGTAGGATTCAATCTTGGTCCTGTATTGACGCGTTGCCTGTTTGATGGTTCGACTGAGGGCATAGTGGTATTTCTTATAATTGGCCAGATAACTGTCCTGCTCCTTGAAAGGAGCAGCTCTTGCCTTAAGCTCAGCCTGTAACCCATGGTTTCTGGTTAGGAAATATACGTACGGTCACTGTGGGGATGACGTCGTCAATGCACTTATTGATAAAGCCGGTGACTGAGGTGTTATACTCCTCAATGCCATTGGATGAATCCCAGAACATATTGTGCTTGCAAAACAGTCCTGTAGCATCCACGTCATCTGACCACTTCCATATCGAGCAAGTCACTGGTACTTCCTGCTATATTAATTATGGTCAGATTTGTCAAATGGTGGGCGAGGGAGCACTGTTTATGCATCTCTGTGTGGAGTAAAGGTGGTCTAGAATTTGGTTGCACACGGTAAAATGGCTTTGCCTGCATTAAAGTCCCCGGCCACGAGGAGCGCCGCTTCGGGGTGAGGATTTTCTTGTTTATGGCCTTCTACAGCTCTTTGAGTGCGGCCTTTGTGCCAGCATCGGTTTGTGGTGGTAAATAGACGGCTACGAATGATATAAATGGGAAATCTCTTTGTAGATCGTGTGGTCTACAGCTTATCATGAGTTTGCCTACATTAAAGGGAAAATGAAATGCAGAAATCTAATTTACATAAGTATTCACACCCCTTAGTCAATACATGTTATTATCACCCTTGGATATAAAAGTCTCAAAGCTTTGCACACCTGGATTGTACAATATTGTTTAGGAATATTTTTATTCTGTACAGTCTTCATTTTCACTCTGTCTTTTAGGTTAGTATTGTGGACAAACAACAATGATATTGATCCATCCTCAGCTTTCTCCTATCACAGCCATTAAACTCTGTAACTGATTTACTCCCCATTGGCCTCATGGGGAAATTCCTTAGCTGTTTCTGTCCTCTCCGGCAACTGAGTAAGGAAGGAAGCCTGTATCTTTGTAGTGGCTGGGTGTATTGATACATCATCCAAAGTGTGATTTAAATAACTTCACCACGCTCAAAGGGATATTCAGTGTCTTTTTTTTTTTTTACCCATCTACCAAAAATGTGCCGCTCTTTGGGAGGCATTGGAAAACCTCCCTTGTCTTTGGTTCAATTCACTGCTCGACAGAGGGACCTTACAGATAATTGTATGTATGGGGTACAGACATCTTAATTAAACACTATATATTGCACACTGTGTCCATGCACATTTTTATGTGACTTGTTAATCAGACGTTTACTCCTGAACTTATTTAGGCTTGCGATAACAAAGGGGTTGAATACTTAGATATTTAATTTTGAATCAATTTGTAAAAATTCCCAAAACATAATTCCACTTTGACATTATGATGTCTTGTGTGTAGGCTAGTGACACAATCTCAATATAATCCATTTAAAATTCAGGCTGTAACACAACTAAATTTGTAAAAAGTCAAGGGGTGTGACTACTTTCTGAAGGCACTGTATCTAAATACAGAGAGCATACTCCATTCGTCTCTCTGGGCCGGTTGGTGAAGGCCACAGCCCCGGGAAGAAACCTTTTTTTTTTTTTCAGGTGGCAGGAGATTTCGGTCGTGGGTGACCTGAAACGCCTGCCAGAGGCAAATTTTTGGAGGGGGGGTGACACTATATACACACACTACATTGACACAAAAACCACATACCGACACAACAAACACTCACACTTTTACATGCATCATATGCTGCTGCTACTCTGTTCTTTATTTTACTCTTAGTAGTATCTATCCTGATGCCTAGTCACTAACCTGCCTTCATGTGCATATCTACCTCAAATGCTTCAAATTCTTATAATATTCAATAAATATAGTACCAACCCTATCTGTTTTGGACCAAACGTTTTTTAAACAATAGTTAGACATGAGGAATCCAAAGGAATGGTCAAAAGCCACGTCCAAAAGTGTCATGATATTCAAATGGTGAAATAATTTCAAATGCTCATCCCTAATTCTAAATACTGAATCACCTTTAAAGAGTAAATAGGAAGATTAGCTGGCTGGACTAAATCTGGCACATTTACAGAAATGTTGATTTAATGTGCATTGTCCCACAATCAGAGGTTCTATTAGTTCTCATTTGTAATTCTATGGCTACAAAACTCTTCACTGATGAATTGCTGTCTGTGCAGGAGTTGAAAGAGAAGCAAAGGGAGTTTGAGAGCAAAGCCAAAGTGACAGGAAATGGTGCCACTCGCATCAGCTCGGACAATGGGTCATCGGGAGACTCGCCCCTCTTCAGGATGTATCTACCCCCACTACACAGAAAACAGTCCGTGGCAGCCAAACCCAAAAAACAGCAGGCTGTTGTGTCGCCCCTACAAGGTCAGTGAGCCCACCCACCCACTAATCCAGAGTGTTTACCCCAGGAACCTCTCTAACACATCTGGGTCCGTGTTCATAAGGGCACGCAATGGAAAACAGCTTAAAATGTTTCTCAATGGAACCTGAGAAATAGCATCTCATTAATTTCAGGTAGTCCCTCCCTATTTTAGTCAGTTTTCTTCTGTTTTAGTGCCTAATGAACATGACCCTGCCAATTTTAAAGGTATGTTTTATATATTATATTTATGATTGGCTTAAATTCATTTTACCTTCATCTTTTTCTGCCCATAGTGATAATATACCATAATGCATTAGTTACTCCAGGCACCACTGGCTAATGGTTAGCATCCCCATTCAAAAAAGAAAACTGGTTTTCAAAATGCACTGTCTGCATTTCATGCCAAAACATCGCCTCAAAGTAACTTCAAACAAAGTTTTGTAGAGATTCTTTTTGTGGATGCCGTCACTACTGGTATGTCGACAACTCAAGACACATTTCACCCAATCCTATAAAAAATCTGAACTATCCCTTTAATTGTCAACATTTGACATTGTTTTGCGCAATGTCTTGTAAAACAGTAAGGCTATTGATTAGATCTGGAACTTGATATGACCATGCAGTCTGCCTATTAATCTGCCCAAACCAATCAAATAATGACTAATACAATCTGTAGCGACTTCAGCACCGTGGTCTAATTTGCTGCTCTGTAAATAGCCAGGGTCTATGCTTTTCCTGTATGTAGTATTGCAAGGAATCTATGTTGTGTGTGTGTGTGACATCTCTTTTTCCCTAAGTGTCCCAGCTACAACCTCTCCAGCAGTGTCCGGTGGTCAAAAGGCCAACTGTCTGCCTCATGAAGAAACAGAAGAATCTGGAGCAGAGTGAGGTCAGCAACTGCATTGTTGTTTGACGATGTAAAATGAAACTGGCTTCATTACAATAACCCCACTAACCTACCACTTAGCATGCACACCCAATACATTGATTGATGCTAAGTGGTAATTCTAGTGTGGCTATTGGAACAAATCCACATAACATGCAATATTAAACAGCTGTTCTGAACCCTTTGTCCCGTGTTGGTGTGCACTGTAGTATGCAGGCAAAAATAAGAAAATCGTCCACCTTCTCTCGCTCTCAGGTCCAGGAGGGAAAAGAGAATGTGAAGGACACCGGCTGGGAGTCTCATTTGGACAAGTCAGTGCTGGACCAGTCCCGGCACAAGATCCTGCAGGTGCTCAACTTCGGGTCCCTCAAAGACCTGAAGGGCCTGCAGCAGATTGGGGACAAGAAGGCCAAGCTCATTCTGGGCTGGAGGGAGATTCAAGGCTCCTTCACTCAGGTCTGTGTTGTTTGGGCCATATTAAGTTTCAGCGTTTACAGCTAGCCCATTTCTTAAAAAAAAAAATGTAATGTTGATAGTGGGGGGGAAACGGATGGAGCTTTCTCTCTTGAAGTAAAACAAATACTTTGAGACTAATGTTTCAGCCATCTTGTCATCTAAGCCTTCATCAGAATGATAACGAGGCATTTTATTTGAAGGGCCGTCCTTTCATGCCACCCGGTTACACTGTAAAAAGTAAGAACATCAAATACCAGTGGCAGCACAGCACCACAGACTGTTCAAACACAACATAAACATAAAATCAAATGTATGTATATAGCCCTTCGTACATTTTTTATTTTATTTCACCTTTATTTAACCAGGTAGGCAAGTTGAGAACAAGTTCTCATTTACAATTGCGACCTGGCCAAGATGAAGCAAAGCAGTTCGACAGATACAACGACACAGAGTTACACATGGAGTAAAACAAACATACAGTCAATAATACAGTATAAACAAGTCTATATACAATGTGAGCAAATGAGGTGAGAAGGGAGGTAAAGGCAAAAAAGGCCATGGTGGCAAAGTAAATACAATATAGCAAGTAAAACACTGGAATGGTAGTTTTGCAATGGAAGAATGTGAAAAGTAGACATAAAAATAATGGGGTGCAAAGGAGCAAAATAAATAAATAAATTAGGATGGTCAGTTTTACAAGGGTATGTTTGGCAGCATGAGTGAAGGATGCTTTGTTGCGAAATAGGAAGCCAATTCTAGATTTAACTTTGGATTGGAGATGTTTGATATGGGTCTGGAAGGAGAGTTTACAGTCTAACCAGACACCTAAGTATTTGTAGTTGTCCACGTATTCTAAGTCAGAGCCGTCCAGAGTAGTGATGTTGGACAAGCGGGTAGGTGCAGGTAGCGATCGGTTGAAGAGCATGGGTTTAGTTTTACTTGTATTTAAGAGCAATTGGAGGCCACGGAAGGAGAGTTGTATGGCATTGAAGCTTGCCTGGAGGGTTGTTAACACAGTGTCCAAAGAAGGGCCGGAAGTATACAGAATGGTGTCGTCTGCGTAGAGGTGGATCAGGGACTCACCAGCAGCAAGAGCGACCTCATTGATGTATACAGAGAAGAGAGTCGGTCCAAGAATTGAACCCTGTGGCACCCCCATAGACTGCCAGAGGTCCGGACAGCAGACCCTCCGATTTGACACACTGAACTCTATCAGAGAAGTAGTTGGTGAACCAGGCGAGGCAATCATTTGAGAAACCAAGGCTGTCGAGTATGCCGATGAGGATGTGGTGGTTGACAGAATCGAAAGCCTTGGCCAGATCAATGAATACGGCTGCACAGTAATGTTTCTTATCGATGGCGGTTAAGATATCGTTTAGGACCTTGAGCGTGGCTGAGGTGCACCCATGACCAGCTCTGAAACCAGATTGCATAGCAGAGAAGGTATGGTTAGATTCGAAATGGTCGGTAATCTGTTTGTTGACTTGGCTTTCGAAGACCTTAGAAAGGCATGGTAGGATAGATATAGGTCTGTAGCAGTTTGGGTCAAGAGTGTCCCCCCCTTTGAAGAGGGGGATGACCGCAGCTGCTTTCCAATCTTTGGGAATCTCAGACGACACGAAAGAGAGGTTGAACAGGCTAGTAATAGGGGTGGCAACAATTTCGGCAGATAATTTTAGAAAGAAAGGGTCCAGATTGTCTAGCCCGGCTGATTTGTAGGGGTCCAGATTTTTCAGCTCTTTCAGAACATCAGCAGAATGGATTTGGGAGAAGGAGAAATGGGGAAGGCTTGGGCGAGTTGCTGTTGGGGGTGCAGTGCTGTTGACCGGGGTAGGAGTAGCCAGGTGGAAAGCATGGCCAGCCGTAGAAAAATGCTTATTGAAATTCTCAATTATGGTGGATTTATCAGTGGTGACATTGTTTCCTATCTTCAGTGCAGTGGGCAGCTGAGAGGAGGTGTTCTTATTCTCCATGGACTTTACAGTGTCCCAGAACTTTTTTGAGTTAGTGTTGCAGGAAGCAAATTTCTGCTTGAAAAAGCTAGCCTTGGCTTTTCTAACTGCCTGTGTATAACGGTTTCTAGCTTCCCTGAATAGCTGCATATCACGGGGGCTGTTCGATGCTAATGCAGAACGCCATAGGATGTTTTTGTGTTGGTTAAGGGCAGTCAGGTCTGGGGAGAACCAAGGGCTATATCTGTTCCTGGTTCTAAATTTCTAGAATGGGGCATGTTTATTTAAGATGGTTAGGAAGGCATTTAAAAAAAATATCCAGGCATCCTCTACTGACGGGATGAGATCAATATCCTTCCAGGATACCCCGGCCAGGTCGATTAGAAAGGCCTGCTCGCTGAAGTGTTTCAGGGAGCGTTTTACAGTGATGAGTGGAGGTCGTTTGACCGCTGACCCATTACGGATGCAGGCAATGAGGCAGTGATCGCTGAGATCTTGGTTGAAGACAGCAGAGGTGTATTTAGAGGGGAAGTTGGTTAGGATGATATCTATGAGGGTGCCTGTGTTTAAGGCTTTGGGGAGGTACCTGGTTGGTTTATTGATAATTTGAGTGAGATTGAGGGCATCAAGTTTAGATTGTAGGATGGCTGGGCTGTTAAGCATGTTCCAGTTTAGGTCGCCTAGCAGCACGAGCTCTGAAGATAGATGGGGGGCAATCAGTTCACATATGGTGGCCAGAGCACAGCTGGGGGCAGAGGGTGGTCTATAGCAGGTGGCAACTGTGAGAGACTTGTTTTTAGAGAGGTGGATTTTTAGAAGTAGAAGTTCAAATGGTTTGGGTACAGACCTGGATAGTAGGACAGAACTCTGCAGGCTATCTTTGCAGTAGATTGCAACACCGCCCCCTTTGGCAGTTCTATCTTGTCTGAAAATGTTGTAATTTGGAATAAAAATTTCAGAATTTTTGGTGGTCTTCCTAAGACAGGATTCAGACACAGCTAGAACATCCGGGTTGGCAGAGTGTGCTAAAGCAGTGAATAGAACAAACTTAGGGAGGAGGCTTCTAATGTTAACATGCATGAAACCAAGGCTATTACGGTTACAGAAGTCATCAAAAGAGAGCGCCTGGGGAATAGGAGTGGAGCTAGGCATTGCAGGGCCTGGATTCACCTCTACATCGTCAGAGGAACATAGGAGGAGAAGAATAAGGGTACGGCTAAAAGCAATAAGAATTGGTCGTCTATAACGTCTGGAACAGAGAGTAAAAGGAGGTTTCTTGGGGCGATAAAATAGCATCAAGGTATAATGTACAGACAAAGGTATGGTAGGATGTGAATACAGTGGAGGTGTAAACCTAGGTATTGAGTGATGAAGAGAGAGATATTGTCTCTAGAAACATCATTGAAACCAGGAGATGTCATTGCATGTGTGGGTGGTGGAACTAATAAATTGGATAATGTATAGTGAGCAGGACTAGAGGCTCTACAGTGAAATAAGCCAATAAACACTGACCAGAACAGCAATGGACAAGACATATTGACATTAAGGAGAGGCATCCTTAGTCGAGTGATCAAAAGAGTCCAGAGAGTGGAGTGGTTGGTTTCGGGGTCAAGGCGATTTAGACAGCTAGCCAGGACATCGGTAGCAAGCTAGCATAGGAAGGGGGTCTGTTGTTAGCCACCTCTTGCGTTCCGTCAGTAGATTAGTGGGGTTCCGTGTGGTAGAGGGAATTAGTCCAAATCACACAACAACAAAAATAAAATAAAAACAATAGATATAGTTATAGAGGCCCAAGAATAAACATAATAATAATAAAAATAAATAAATTGTCCGATTGTCTATTCTGAGAGCTGCCGGTAAGACAGCTAACGGTTAGCAGGCCGCAGATGGGCGTTCAGGTAACGTCGAGACGGAAGAGCCAGCCGGATCTCCTTCGGGTAGACAACGTTGGCAGTCCAGTTGTGAAGGCCCGGTGGGGCTCTGCGTAGGCAGTAAAACGGGTCCGGATAGGTGACTGCAGCCCAGGAGTGATTGACGGAGCTCAGGAGTGATTGACGGAGCTCAGGAGTGATTGACGGAGCTCAGGAGTGATTGACGGAGCTCAGGAGTGATTGACGGAGCTCAGGAGTGATTGACGGAGCTCAGGAGTGATTGACGGAGCTCAGGAGTGATTGACGGAGCTCAGGAGTGATTGACGGAGCTCAGGAGTGATTGACGGAGCTCTCAGGAGTGATTGACGGAGCTCAGGAGTGATTGACGGAGCTCAGGAGTGATTGACGGAGCTCAGGAGTGATTGACGGAGCTCAGGAGTGATTGACGGAGCTCAGGAGTGATTGACGGAGCTCAGGAGTGATTGACGGAGCTCAGGAGTGATTGACGGAGCTCAGGAGTGATTGACGGAGCTCAGGAGTGATTGACGGAGCTCAGGAGTGATTGACGGAGCTCAGGAGTGATTGACGGAGTAATTGATGTTTGCTCCGGAATCGACGAGAGCAGATAGACACATGGATAGCAGCTGGCTAGCTGTGAGATCCGGGAATGAATGTCCAGAGAGCAGTTGAAATCCAAGGACATGGAGAGAAAAATTGGTCCGGTATGTTCCGTTCCGAGCCGCGCTGCGCCGTACAAAACTGGCGATAGATTTTCAAGCTAAAGGATAGCTGATGACCACAAACCGTGGTTAGCTGAATACTAACGATTTGCCAGTAAAGAAGCTAACTAGCTTCTGAACTAGCTTCTAGCTAGCTCCTGGCTAGCTTCTTGGAGTTTCTGGCTAGCTTCTTGGAGGATTGCAGATTTGAGGTAAATAATACTTATTTATAAATATAAATTGGTGAGGCGGGTTGCAGGAGAGTGTTTTGAAGATGAGTTGATGGAAAATAAAAAAATGTATGTGAAAAAAAGTTGTAAAATATATATATATACAGGACACGACAAGACGAGGACAAAAGACGTCTGAACTGCTATGCCATCTCGGGAGAGAATGCATCAGCTGATATCTCAAAGTGCTATACAGAAACCCAGCCTAAAACCCCAAACAGCAAGCAATGCATGTGTAGAAGCACGGTGGAAACTCTCTAGAAAGGCCAAAATCTAGGAAGAAACCTAGAGAGGAACCAGGCTAGACAATAGTTACAAGAGGCATTGCATGGTATGCGAGTCCTAGGTTTTTATATACGTTTAAGTGTAATGGAACATAAAATGACAGACTGCAACCAAAGGGGTTTTGAGAATGTCGTGCTTACTTGCTGTCAGAAGCTGTTTGTTTTACCTGATTTTACAATGTTGTGTTGCCCCTAGCATTGTATCATCTTTTGGGTGTACACACAGGTTTTTGATTATCCTTTGGTTACTGTCACTAGGCTTGGGCAGTATACTGTGTACCGGGGTATTTGGAAAAAACTATGGGGTAGTTTTTCAATACCGTCAAACTATTTCTTTTAAGTTTTTCAATAAATGTGAATAGAAGCTAGTTCAGAAGCTAGTTAGCTTCTTTACTGGCAAATCGTTAGTATTCAGCTAACCACGGTTTGTGGTCATCAGCTATCCTTTAGCTTGAAAATCTATCGCCAGTTTTGTACGGCGCAGCGCGGCTCGGAACGGAACATACCGGACCAATTTTTCTCTCCATGTCCTTGGATTTCAACTGCTCTCTGGACATTCATTCCCGGATCTCACAGCTAGCCAGCTGCTATCCATGTGTCTATCTGCCTTCGTCGATTCCGGAGCAAACATCAATTACTCCGTCAATCACTCCTGATTATCAATCACTCCTGAGCTCCGTCAATCACTCCTGAGCTCCGTCAATCACTCCTGAGCTACAATCACTCCTGAGCTCCGTCAATCACTCCTGAGCTCCGTCAATCACTCCTGAGCTCCGTCAATCACTCCTGAGCTCCGTCAATCACTCCTGAGCTCCGTCAATCACTCCTGAGCTCCGTCAATCACTCCTGAGCTCCGTCAATCACTCCTGAGCTCCGTCAATCACTCCTGAGCTCCGTCAATCACTCCTGAGCTCCGTCAATACCCCTGTTACGGGGGCTGAGTCACTGGCTTGCTGGGGCTCTCTCGTGCCGTCCCTGGGGGGGGTGCGTCACCTGGGTGGGTTGATTCACTGTTGTGGTCGGCCTGTCTGGGTTTCCCCCCTTTGGGTTGTACCGTGTCGGAGATCTTTGTGGGCTATACTCGGCCTTGTCTCAGGATGGTAAGTTGGTGGTTGTAGATTTCCCTCTAGTGGTGTGGGGGCTGTGCTTTGGCAAAGTGGGTGGGGTTATATCCTTCCTGTTTGGCCCTGTCCGGGGGTGTCCTCGGATGGGGCCACAGTGTCTCCTGACCCCTCCTGTCTCAGCCTCCAGTATTTATGCTGCAGTAGTTTATGTGTCGGGGGGCTAGGGTCAGTTTGTTTATCTGGAGTACTTCTCCTGTCCTATTCGGTGTCCTGTGTAAATCTAAGTGTGCGTTCTCTAATTCTCTCCTTCTCTCCTTCTTTCTCTCTCTCGGAGGACCTGAGCCCTAGAACCATGCCCCAGGACTACCTGACATGATGACTCCTTGCTGTCCCCAGTCCACCTGGCCATGCTGCTGCTCCAGTTTCAACTGGCCTGGGCCCTAGGACCATGTCCCAGGACTACCTGACATGAGGACTCCTTGCTGTCCCCAGTCCACCTGGCCATGCTCCTGCTCCAGTTTCAACTGTTCTGCCTTGCTATTATTCAACCATGCTGGTCATTTATGAACATTTGAACATCTTGGCCACGTTCTGTTATAATCTCCACCCGGCACAGCCAGAAGAGGACTGGCCACCCCACATATGCTCTCTCTAATTCTCTCTTTCTTTCTCTCTCTCGGAGGACCTGAGCCCTAGGACCGTGCCCCAGGACTACCTGACATGATGGCTCCTTGCTGTCCCCAGTCCACCTGACTGTGCTGCTGCTCCAGTTTCAACTGTTCTGCCTTATTATTATTTGACCATGCTGGTCATTTATGAACATTTGAACATCTTGGTCATTTTCTGTTATAATCTCTACCCGGCACAGCCAGAAGAGGACTGGCCACCCCACATAGCCCGGTTCCTCTCTAGGTTTCTTCCTAGGTTTTGGCCTTTCTAGGGAGTTTTTCCTAGCCACCGTGCTTTTACACCTGCATTGTTTGCTGTTTGGGGTTTTAGGCTGGGTTTCTGTACAGCACTTTGAGATATCAGCTGATGTACGAAGGGCTATATAAATAAATTTGATTTGATTTGATATTTGTAGATCCTTTTAAGTTAATACCTGCAGTCAGCTTGTGCAATCCCTTAGGTGATAAAGCAGATTATTTTATTTCATCTGTCACATAATTTAACATTATGAAGCATACCATACATAGTTCCCCAGAATAGTTGTGCGAGTCACATATTTGATTGTAAATTGCACAACGGGAGAAAGCGGGAGCTGGCGAGTCTATTGCGTTCTATATCTACTGGTGAGTCTCTGTGTGCTGCGCACATGAGGTGAAGTTACACTTGTATGCAATTCGCTACAAACATTTTTCCATCATAACTTAGAATGGCTTTCTGCCAGAAGTCAAAGACATCTGATTAGTTATCTGTGCTGTTGCCATCTTTTATCCTGTGCTTCGTATTAGCTTTTTTTCTCCTCCGTTCTTGTCCCCCTCTGCTCCGTGTACACATGCTGCTCTTCCTTCAGAAAAGCATGCATTACAACTTTGTTAATTTGCACAATTTCTCTTGTTCACTTTTGTTTGTAAATATCCACACTCACAGAAAATACCATTTGGTAGCTACTAGCTATGCTTTTATAACTTTGTGCTGGATTTGCCTGTTTTTGCAATTAGTTGATTCGTTTTTGCTCGTTAGCATTTAGCTAACAGCGTCTATGTCCTTTCGCTATTATTTTGTTAGCATTCTGGTAATGGGTCTTTCTATTAACTTGGGTACCAGTGAGGATTTCCTACACTGGACAACTTGTTACAGCTGTTGATAAGTCATTGGTAATAATATGCACGTTTTTTCATGTCAATACATTAACATATAAAGTGCATCATAGCTATATTTAATAAAATTGCCGAGTTGAAAAAGTCAAGTTGGCTGAATACTTTCCAAATGCACTCTGTGTGTGTGTGGTACCAGTCAAAAGTATGGACACTTACTAATTTCAGGGTTTTTCTTTATTTTAATACATTGTAGAATAATAGTTGAGACATTAAAACTATGATGGTATCTTGCATGTTAACATTAGAAGCCTCCTCCCTAAGTTTGTTTTATTCAATGCTTTAGCACACTCCGTCAACCCTGATGTCCTAGCTGTGTCTGAATCAAAGCTTAGGAAGGCCACCAAAAATTCTGACATTTCCATCCACAACTACAACATTTTCCGCCAAGATAGAACTTCCAAAGGGTGTGGAGTTAGCCTGCAGAGTTCTGTCATGCTATCCAGATCTGTGCCCAAACAGTTTGAGCTTCTACTTTTAAAAATCCACCTTTCCAGAAATAAGTCTCACTGTTGTCGCCGTTCAACAATCTAAGCTAGATGCCCTCAATCTCACACAATTGATCATGGAACCTACCAGGTACAACCCTAAATCCGTAAACACAGGCACCCTCATATCATCCTGACCAACCTGCCCTCTAAATGCGCCACTGCTGTCTTCAACCAGGATCTCAGCGATCACTGCCTCATTGCCTGTGTCTGTAATGGGTCCATGGTCAAATAGCCACCCCTCATCACTGTCAAAGGCTCCCTAAAACACTTCAGCGAGCAGGCCTTTTTAATCGACCTGGCCCGGGTATCCAGGAAGGATATTGACCTCATCCCGTCAGTAAAGGATGCATGGTTATTCTTCAAAAGTGCCTTCCTCACCATCTTAAATAAGCATGCCCCATTCCAAAAAAATGTAACTAAGAACATATATAGCCATTGGTTCACTCCAGACCTAACTGCCCTCGACCAGCACAAAAACATCCTGTGGCGTACTGCATTCGCATCAAATAGCCCCTGTGATATGCAACTTTTCAGGGAAGTTAGGAAACCATATGCAAAGGCTAGCTTTTTGAAACAGTAATGTGTATCCTTTAGCACAAACTCCAAAAAGTTCTGGGACACTAAAGTCCATGGAGAGTAAGAGCACCTCCTCCCAGCTGCCCAATGCACTGAGGCTAGGAAACACGGTCACCACTGATAAATCCACGATAATGGAGAATTTCATTAAGCATTTTTCTATGGCTGGCCATGCTTTCTACCAGTCTACCCCTACCCCGGTCAACAGCTCTGCACCCCCCACAGCAACTTACCCAAGCCTCCCCCATTTCTCCTTCACCCAAATCCAGATAGCTGATGTTCTGAAAGAGCTGCAAAATCTGGACCCCTACAAATCAGCTGGGCTAGAATATCTGGACCCTCACTTTCTAAAATTATCCGCCGCAATGGTTGCAATTCCTATTACTAGCCTGTTTAACATCTTTCGTATCATCTGAGATCCCTAAAGATTGTAAAGCTGCCGCGGTCATCCCCCTCTTCAAAGGGGAGACACACTAGACCCGAACTCTTGTAGACTTATATCTATCCTACCCTGCCTTTTCAAAAGTCTTCGAAAGCCAA